>NC_092287.1:18466532-18604032 GCF_036320965.1 Panulirus ornatus | reverse complement strand
AAAAGACAACAAAGGCCACATTTGTTCACACTCAGTCTCTAGCTGTCATATATACTGCACCAAAGCCACAGCTCCCTTTCCACATCCAGGAACCAATGTACATTGAAATATGAACATAGGCAACTTTAGCTTTGAAAATAGAAAGCTAAAGGGGAAGGCATGGCTCACTAGAAGATATCAAAAAGAGAAGCAGTTTAGGGATAAGCTGGGGCAAAGATATAAGGGACACCCCAGAAGCAAACATTTCTAGCTTGCAGAAAAGCTAGGAGCAAGTATGGCATAAGAATCATAGAGCACAAACTTTGAAAAGAATATTGAAAACAAGATACAATACAAATCTTTTCCAAATAATCATCAAAAGTAAACTGTCAAAAAAGCAGCAAATAAGGGTAAAAGATCCAGCAGGATGAGACTTAGAGGATGATTTAAATATTTTATCATTATTTTCGTTATTTTGCTTTGTCGCTGTCTCCCGCATTTGCGAGGTAGCGCAAGGAAACAGAAAAAAGAAATGGCCCAACCCACCCCCATACACATGTACATACACACACGTCAACACACGCAAACCTACACACCCATACATCTCAATGTACACATATATATACACACACAGACACATACATATATACCCATGCACACAATTCACACTCCCTGCCTTTATTCATTCCCATCGACACCTCGCCACACATGGAATACCATCACCCTTCCCCTCATGTGTGCGAGGTAGCGCTAGGAAAAGATAACAAAGGCCCCATTCGTTCACACTCAGTCTCCAGCTGTCATGCAATAATGCCCGAAACCACAGCTCCCTTTCCACATCCAGGCCCCACACAACTTTCCATGGTTTACCCCAGACGCTTCACATGCCCTGATTCAATCCACTGACAGCACGTCAACCCCGGTATACCACATCGATCCAATTCACTCTATTCCTTGCCCGCCTTTCACCCTCCTGCATGTTCAGGCCCCGATCACACAAAATCTTTTTCACTCCATCTTTCCACCTCCAATTTGGTCTCCCACTTCTCCTCGTTCCCTCCACCTCCGACACATATATCCTCTTGGTCAATCTTTCCTCACTCATTCTCTCATGTGACCAAACCATTTCAACACACTCTCTTCTGCTCTCTCAACCACACTCTTTTTATACAGCAAAATTTCCAACTTCAGAATGTCAATGAACTCGCCAGGATGAGAGGAATTGATGCATCTTCATTGCTAGTTCTTGCCTTCATACACATGACTATGGAAACCAAGAACATCATGCATGGTACACCTATTACAAAAAGTAGTGATGTAGAACACCAATTAGTAAAAGTGTTTAAGTTTCAGTTTGATTATGTGTTATGAAACGAGTATGTAAAAGGGGAAGAAATGAAACTAAACTCAAGGAGATATAATTGTGGACACTAGAAAGAAGTCAGCAACTCTCTTGGTAATGTAAACTGGAGAAATTGGGTAGTCAGGAGCCAAAGCATTGTGGTAGAAGGATTCTGAGAAATTTACAAAGACTAAGAAAAGTGTCAGCTTTAGCCTTCGATACTAAGGGAAAGCCGAGACAACAGGAGGAGTTATTAAAAAAAAAAAGATGTCAAAAAGTGAAGGAGCTTTACAACACAGTGGAGGACTGCCCCTTAACAAGACCCTAAAGTTTCATGAAATACTGGAAAATGGCCCAAACAAAACATAATGGGAAGAGTAAATCTTAAAAAAAGAAATGTATTGCATTAATTCTAAATCCTCCAGAAAACTTTTTATGAACCAAAACATTCTTTTTTCACATTGGAAGTTTCCATCCACATCAATGCCAGGCCTTATACTGAAAATAAGAAATTTCAAAGTGAAAGAGAGACATGTAGGAAGTATTACAAAACTCTGAAAGGATGTGATAAAAAACCTGTCTTTTAAAATGTGCTGTGTCATAGTTACTGGGAAAGACACAATAAGGTAAAGAGTTCCAAAGCATTGACATGTAAAGATAGAAACAGTCATCAAAATTACCCAAACCTCAGTTGCAACGGCCACACTGTAATCATGCGACGCAGCAGCTTGCGGAGTATTGTGTGATCTAGCTAGTGGTGGGGGAATGGAAGCAGCCAATTCTCAGAAGCAATAACCAAAGTAAGATAATGATATAACATTCAAGGAATTATCAGTACGTGCATGAAACAGTGATACACACTTCTCAGACACAGTAAAGTACTAGTAACAGGGAATTTCAGTTTAAGTCAGACTGAAGGTATTTGGATTCTTATGGAGATAGGAATCATGTAGACATAAGTTCCCAGTAAATAAAGGAATATTTCCAGTTCCAGAATGTCAATGGGAACACTAGGATCAGAGTGACTGATACACGATCATATCTTCACATACAATAGCAAGGGAATCGAGAATATCGTAAAAGATACACCAAATGGAAAATGCATCATGTAATGCTCAAGAATAATTATGTAGTATGTGATGGCATAAAAAGAGGAAATATGAAGTGAGATTGTGTCATACAAAAGCAGAAACTACACAGAATTTAGCAATTCCTACTGTAACAAAGCAGGATTCATATTCAGCAGCCAGTGCACTGTGATGGTTAGGTTCGTGAACTATTTATATTTATTCATCATACTTTGTTATAATTCATTATATGTTGAAATGTATAGGCATGTATATGTGCGTGTGTGGACATGTATGTATATACATATACATGTGTATGTGGGTGGGCTGGGCCATTCTTTCATCCGTTTCCTTGCACTACCTTGCTAATGCGGGAGACAACGACAAAGTATAATAAAAAAGAATATAAAAAACTTTGTCGCTGTCTCCCGCGTTAGCAAGGTAGTGCAAGGAAACAGACGAAAGAAATGGCCCAACCCACCCCATACACATGTATATACATACGTCCACACACGCAAAATATACATACCTATACATCTCAACGTATACATTATATATATATATATTATATATATATATTATAATATATATATATATATATATATATATATAGTATATATATATATATATATATATATATATCTTCCGCAAAGCTTTCACTACCTCTTCTCTGTTTACCAACTCATTTTCCCTAACCCTCTCACTTTGCACACCACCTCGACCCAAACACCCTATATCTGCCACTCTGTCATCAGACACATTCAACAAACCTTCAAAATACTCATTCCATCTCCTTCTCACATCACCACTACTTGTTATCACCTCCCCATTTACGCCCTTCACTGAAGTTCCCATTTGCTCCCTTGTCTTACGCACCCTATTTACCTCCTTCCAGAACATCTTTTTATTCTCCCTAAAATTTACTGATAGTCTCTCACCCCAACTCTCATTTGCCCTTTTTTTCACCTCTTGCACCTTTCTCTTGACCTCCTGTCTCTTTCTTTTATACTTCTCCCACTCAATTGCATTTTTTCCCTGCAAAAATCGTCCAAATGCCTCTCTCTTCTCTTTCACTAATACTCTTACTTCTTCATCCCACCACTCACTACCCTTTCTAAACAGCCCACCTCCCACTCTTCTCATGCCACAAGCATCTTTTGCGCAATCCATCACTGATTCCCTAAATACATCCCATTCCTCCCCCACTCCCCTTACTTCCATTGTGCTCACCTTTTTCCATTCTGTACACAGTCTCTCCTGATACTTCTTCACCCAGGTCTCCTTCCCAAGCTCACTTACTCTCACCACCTTCTTCACCCCAACATTCACTCTTCTTTTCTGAAAACCCATACTAATCTTCACCTTAGCCTCCACAAGATAATGATCAGACATCCCTCCAGTTGCATATATATACACATGCACAGACATATACATATATACACATGTACATAATTCATACTTGCTGCCTTTATTCATTCCCGTCGCCACCCTGTCACACATGCAATGACAACCCACTCCCCCCGCGAGGTAGCACTAGGAAAAGACAACAAAGGCCACATTTGTTCACACTCAGTCTCTAGCTGTCATATATAGTGCACCAAAGCCACAGCTCCCTTTCCACATCCAGGAACCAATGTACATTGAAATATGAACATAGGCAACTTTAGCTTTGAAAATAGAAAAAACAAAGAAAAGGGGAAGGCATGGCTCACTAGAAGATATCAAAAAGAGAAGCAGTTTAGGGATAAGCTGGGGCAAAGATATAAGGGACACCCCAGAAGCAAACATTTCTAGCTTGCAGAAAAGCTAGGAGCAAGTATGGCATAAGAATCATAGAACACAAACTTTGAAAAGAATATTGAAAACAAGATACAATACAAATCTTTTTCAAATAATCATCAAAAGTAAACTGTCAAAAAAGCAGCAAATAAGGGTAAAAGATCCAGCAGGATGAGACTTAGAGGATGATTTAAATATTTTATCATTATTTTTATTATTTTGCTTTGTCGCTGTCTCCCGCATTTGCGAGGTAGCGCAAGGAAACAGAAAAAAGAAATGGCCCAACCCACCCCCATACACATGTACATACACACACGTCCACACACGCAAACCTACACACCCATACATCTCAATGTACACATATATATACACACACAGACACATACATATATACCCATGCACACAATTCACACTCCCTGCCTTTATTCATTCCCATCGACACCTCGCCACACATGGAATACCATCCCCCTCCCCCTCATGTGTGCAAGGTAGCGCTAGGAAAAGATAATGCCCGAAACCACAGCTCCCTTTCCACATCCAGGCCCCACACAACTTTCCATGGTTTACCCCAGACGCTTCACATGCCCTGATTCAATCCACTGACAGCACGTCAACCCCGGTATACCACATCGATCCAATTCACTCTATTCCTTGCCCGCCTTTCACCCTCCTGCATGTTCAGGCCCCGATCACACAAAATCTTTTTCACTCCATCTTTCCACCTCCAATTTGGTCTCCCACTTCTCCTCGTTCCCTCCACCTCCGACACATATATCCTCTTGGTCAATCTTTCCTCACTCATTCTCTCCATGTGCCCAAACCATTTCAAAACACCCTCTTCTGCTCTCTCAACCATGCTCTTTTTATTTCCACACATCTCTCTTACCCTTACATTACTTACTCGATCAAACCACCTTACACCACACATTGTCCTCAAACATCTCACTTCCAGCACATCCACCCTCCTAAGCACAACTCTATCCATAGCCCACGCCTCGCAACCATACAACATTGTTGGAACCACTATTCCTTCACACATACCCATTTTTGCTTTCAGAGATAATGTTCTCGACTTCCACACATTCTTCAAGGCTCCCAGGATTTTCGCCCCCTCCCCCACCCTATGATTCACTTCTGCTTCCATGGTTCCATCCGCTGCCAGATCCACTCCCAGATATCTAAAACACTTCACTTCCTCCAGTTTTTCTCCATTCAAACTTACCTCCCAATTGACTTGACCCTCAACCCTACTGTACCTAATAACCTTGCTCTTATTCACATTTACTCTTAACTTTCTTCTTTCACACACTTTACCAAACTCAGTCACCAGCTTCTGCAGTTTCTCACTTGAATCAGCCACCAGCGCTGTATCATCAGCGAACAACAACTGACTCACTTCCCAAGCTCTCTCATCCACAACAGACTTCATACTTGCCCCTCTTTCCAAAACTCTTGCATTCACCTCCCTAACAACCCCATCCATAAACAAATTAAACAACCATAGAGAAATCACACACCCCTGCCGCAAACCTACATTCACTGAGAACCAATTACTTTCCTCTCTTCCTACACGTACACATGCCTTACATCCTCGATAAAAACTTTTCACTGCTTCTAACAACTTGCCTCCCACACCATATATTCTTAATACCTTCAACAGAGCATTTCTATCAACTCTATTATATTCCTTCTCCAGATCCATAAATGCTACATACAAATCCATTTGCTTTTCTAAGTATTTCTCACATACATTCTTCAAAGTATTTCCAAAGTGGAAGATACTATGGTCCCAACACCATAGGTATTACGAGATGGTGACCTTAGAAAGCATTAAAATAACATCTGGAAAAAGAGTTAAAAAAGACTACTAAATGGTCTTGAACCATATAAAGCTCAAGATTCTGATGAAAAGATGAGGTTCAAGGTTCTCATTGAAAAAGACAAGGTTCATGGTTTTGAGGAAATTTCTCCATATGTACTGAAAATAAGTGCTGAGATACTTGAAAAATATATTGAAATGTTGTCAAAGATATCAATGAAAAAATGCAATGTGCTACAGGAGTGGAACAGGGCAAATGTCCTCCTACCTATCTTTAAGACATTCAGTGCATTTTTTTTTGCCTTGCCCAAATGCATGAAAATGAAAAAAATTATCTTTTTTCAATTGGGTACACTGGGCATATAATCACACAAAACAAGAATATCAAAACAAATGAGAACTCATCTACAACCCTGAATGAATCTCCGTTCCTGGACTTAAAATGCATCTTCCACACTCACCAACACTGCCGGAATAGGTAAGTGCAGTGGATGTGAACAAACAAAATAAAAGACTCTTCATTATCTGATAAAATCATCATGTGATATCTTGGGGGGGTATAATAATTCTCAGTACAATGGTATTATACATGCCAGTCCATCTGCACATCATCATGGACCATATATTTCTTTCAAAATCTTACTCTCCAATCAACAAAAACAATCAATCCTTTTCTTGAGAAACTCAAGTGTGATGCTACCAACTCTTAACACTACAATTAATCTAAAGCAAGGATTTCACCCTCTCTCTCTTTTCTCACTGTCCCATACACCAAGACATGTCACCATCTCATCCAAAGCACACATCTGCCTCTCTTATCTAACAAATTAACCAGTCCTTCAGAACACTTACTCCTCTTCGAATCCTCTAGTCTGCTACTATTTCCCTGTTCACTCTCTTAACTGTCTTCTACATTTGTCCTGTAGCTGTTCTCACACTATTCAACTTTTAAAGCAATCTTATTCTATCCAAAAATCAGTGCTTTCTCCCCATACATTAATTATTCTTTTTCAGATCTTATCCCTTCCTCTTGACCTTCTGACACTTTCTCTTGTACTTCTCCCATCACTTGTAGCCTACAGATACCACTAATACAGCTTACTTTTTTCTTGGCAATCTAACCTTTTCAATCCACCACTCACTACCCTTTCCTGTTCATATCCTACCAGCTGCATGCCACACTCTTAACATTCATGTCTAACATTTCTGCACGAGCAGGAAAGCCCTTCTGAAAGCTCCAAGGTGAGTGTAGCATATCATCCAGCTGCATGCAAATGTTATGATAAATCTTTGATGCCATTCCTGGCCTTCCATTGTGTTTTACATGCATTAATACATAAAAGATTCCTTTTAATACTAAACAATTAATCTTTAACCCATATCACAATTACAGTGAGTTTACCAAGATGAGCACTACTGTGTTTAAGCAAACTAACTTTGTGATACTATTTCTCTTTTTTTTTTTTTTTCTTTTTATAACTGTTATACTTTGTCGCTGTCTCCTGCATCAGCGAGGTAGCGCAAGGAAACAAACAAAAGAATGGCCCAACCCTCCCACATACACGTCCACACATGCACATATACATACCTATATATTTCAACGCATACATATATACATACACAGACATATGCATATATACACATGTAGATAATTCATATGTGCTGCCTTTATTCATTCCTGTCCCCACCCCACCACTCATGAAATGACAACCCCCTTCCCCCGAATGTGCACGAGGTAGAGCTAGGAAAAGACAACAAAGGCCACATTCGTTCACACTCAGTCTCTAGCCGTCATGTATAATGCACTGAAACCACAGATCCCTTTCCACATCCAGGCCCCACAGAACTTCCCATGGTTTACCCCAGACGCTTCACATACCCTGGTTCAATCCACTGACAGCACATCGACCCTGCTATACCACATCGTTCCAATTCACTCTATTCCTTGCACGCCTTTTACCCTCCTGTAAGTTCAGGCCCCGATTGCTCAATATTTTTTTCACTCCATCTTTCCTCCTCCAATTTGGTCTCCCTCCACCTGTGACACATATATCCTCTTTGTCAATCTTTCCTCTCATTCTCTCCATGTGACCAAACCATTTCAAAACACCCTCTTCTGCTCTCTCAACCACACTCTTTTCATTACCACACATCTCTCTTACTCTTTCATTACTTACTCAATCAAACCACCTCACACCACATACTGTCCTCAAACATCTCATTTCCAATACATCCACCCTCTCTGCACATGTCTATCTATAGCCCACACCTCGCAACCATACAACATTGTTGGAACCACTATTCCTTCAAACATACCCAATTTTGCTTTCCGAGATAATGTTCTCTCCTTCCACACATTTTTCAATGGTTCCAGAACTTTCACCCCCTGTGCCACCCTGTGACCCGCTTCCAGTTCCATGGTTCCATCCACTGCCAAATCCACTCCCAGATATCTAAACACTTTACTTCCTCCAGTTTTTCTCCATTCAAACTTGCCTCCCAATTGACTTGTCCCTCAACCCTACTGCAACTAATACCCTTGAACCTTGCTCTTATTCACATTTACTCTCAGCTTTCTTCTTTCACACACTTTACCAAACTCAGTCACCAGCATCTGCAATTTCTCACCAGAATCAGCTACCAGCGCTGTATCATCAGCAAACGACAATTGACTCTCTTCCCAAGCTCTCTCATCCACAACAGACTGCATAATTTCCCCTCTCTCCAAAACTCTTGCATTCACCTCCCTGACAACCCCATCCATAAACAAATTAAACAACAATGGAGACATCACGCACCCCTGCCACAAACCAATGCCACAAAATGGCATTCACTGAGAACCAATCAAAATTTCTCACTGTAAATTGTTTTACTTTTATATTTATTATACTTAACCTGTTTTCTGCATCAGTGAGATAGTGCAAGGAAACATGAAGAATGGCCCAACCACCCACAAACACATATATATAAAGATACACCACCGAACTTCCGGCTACTGATGGTTTGGCAACTCCTTTAGTCCGCTCAAAATTGCATGAGGGAACTTGAAATTACTGCGGCCACCAGACTAGTTTACTGGGCGGCCACAGATGGTGTGTGTAGGGCGCACTTTACATTCTTTACGCTGCACTTGTTGGTGGTGATGCTGCAATTCTGTGGATTCCTAGCTTATTTTGCTTAAATTCAATCCCAGCTATGGCTCCTAAAACGTACTGTGTTAGTCATGGTGTCAAACGTAAACACCAGTCCATATTGATCCAAGATAAAGTAAACCTGTAGAAAAAAATGGACTGTGGTGTTTTGGTGCATAAGCTCTGTGACATCTACATTAATGGTTCATCAACTATTTCTGATATAAAGAAGCAAAGAGAGAAAATATTGAAATTCTATGCAGACAGCGATTCCAAGAAGCAAATGACAATTAGAAAAACTATGAAAGATGAAAAGAGTACTCAGCATGATTGGGTGATGAAGGATTGGTTTCGACAGTGTCGGAGTGAACTTGTCAGGCAGCATGATAATGGACCAGAATAAGTTGTTCCATAAAGAACTTAAATTACAACATGAGCGGGACTATAGTGAAGGATGGCTTCAAAGATCCAAGAAGCGTCATGGAATTTCCATGAATAAAGTGTGCGGAGAAAAGCTGTCTCCAAGCCACGAAGGAGCTGCCAAGTATGAGGACAAATTTGCGAAACTCGTAGCTGACGAGCACCTCAGTCCTGAGCAGTGTATATTGCAGATGAAACTGCATTATTCTGGCAATGCACACCTAGGAAAACACTAACAACAGAAGACGAAGAAGACCCCACAGGATTCAAACAATCTAAAGACAGACTTACCATCTTAAGGTGCTCAAACATTTAACATTTGTTTAATTTAAATTTCTAGCAGTCCATGGTATACTTTAGACACATGGGAGATGTATAATTAGTGGGTTAGAGGTGTGTTGATGAATCATTATTTAGTGATCACGGTTGGTCCAGCATAATGGCTAATCCGGCAAGGCTTTGGAACAGAGTGCAAAAAAATTGGTGGTGTAACTGTACATCAATGCCCATACACTCACATATACATACATATCCATTTCAACGTATACATACATTTACATACATACACATGTGCATATTCACACTTGCTGCCATTCCATGTTGCCATCCAGCAATACATGAAACAGCATCCACCCCCTCCTCTCCTCCTCCAGCAAGGTAGCTCCAGTTAAAGACAAAAAGGCCACATTCGTTCACACTCAGTCAGTAACTGTCATGTGTAATGCACCAAAACCACAGCTCCCTTTCCACATCCAGGCCCTACAAAAATTTCCATGGTTTACCCCTGATGCTTCACATGCCCTGGTTCAATCCACTGACAAAACATCAACCCTGGTATATCACATCATTCCAATTCACTCTATTCCTTGCAAGCATTTCACCCTCCTGTATGTTCAGGCCCCGATCGCTCAAAATCTTTTTCACTCCATCCTTCCACAACCAATTTGGTCTCTCACTTCTTCCCTCCACCCCTAACACATATATCCTCTTTGCCAATCTTTCCTCACTCATTCTCTCCATGTGTCCAAACAATTTCAACACATCCTCTCCTGCTCTCTCAACCACTCTTTTTATTACCAGACATCTCTCTTACCCTTTCATTACTTAACCAAACCACCTCACACCACGTATTGTCCTCAAACATTTCATTTCCAACACATCCACCCTTATGATACTACATACAAGCTAGTAAATATTGTATTAATATCACCATTACAAAGTGAGACTACCGATTGCCACTATAAAAATCTATCAAGTGCATGATAGAGAGAGAAAACTTGCTGAGCTCAAGTTGTGTGCTATGGCCAGGTAATGCACGGAAAAAGGCTCGCATGCAATTCCAACCCTTGCAGGTCCTACATACTCAAATATGGATACTATACATCCAGAAATGAAATTTCAATCAATTTGTAAGGCTCCTGTTTATGCCATGTGTGTAATCTTGTGTATAAGCACCAAGATATTCATGCGCTCAGTATTAAGCACTGCCTCTCTAAACATCTTCCACTTCTCTCGCCTTAATTTCTCTTGTCCTATGTCATTTCCCCTCAGACCCTGGTATCTTTGCACATAGGTCAGTTTTCCAAGCTCCTTCACTATCGCTACTACTTTCATACACAAAAAATGAAGATAACAGATACAGGAAAGCAAAAGGAGGGAAGTACAAAAAAATGGCATAATACATCAAATCCAAATGCGACTTACAAATCAATATCATGATGTTTTGAAGAATGTCTGGTCTGATGAGGCTGAAGGTTCTTCAAGTCTTCCTTTATTTTCAAGATCCCTAGATTCTCCATGAGCTTCTTTCTCTCTATAATATTCTGTTGTATCCTAAACTCATACTCTGACACAGAGGAACAATCAAGCTCCTCCTTGTAAAGAAGAGAAACCAGTTAGATTAATAAGAAAAAGTAGGCAGTATCTTACAGACTGTTCAGCTTGGGTTTATAAAATGAGGGAGAAATACCCGTGCAATTAATGGATCCTACGAAATATGACAGCACTTTGGGAAATATATTAGCCAAACTAGTTCAATCTTATCCAGTAACAAAATATGTTATTCCTGAATTTTTATTCAAATAACTGTATTAAAAAAAGGGCCCCTTTCACTTTGTTCCTGCAGCTTCAAGGCTGTGCTATAAACACTTGTAAAATGAGGGGCTCTTTAGAGTGAAATTTCCTCCTGGGATTGTGCTCCTTTTCAATCAATGATAATAATACAACCTTGCTGACAGTGACTTTTCAGTAATGGCATTACCAGAAGCAGGTGGAGGTTAGTAGCACCTACTTGCCCTAAGTATTTTGTAAGCATTAAAAGGGGCAGGAACACCTTAGGAAAAAGATAAAATACTTCAAATAACAAAAACATTAAATTACAAATTCATCATCCACTTTTTTCCTGAAATCTGAAGAACTAGCAAACTAAAATGGAAAACAATTTTGGAAATAATGGACTAAAATACATATTACAGCAGTGCAAGGGCTCTAGTTTTTCAACTTCACTTCTGGTTCTTTTGGTATGCCAATTATGGTGGAGGTAATAGAGTGGAAGACTGGAGACAATCAACTCACAGTCTACTGAAAATTGCTATCATAGTCTACTTAGCTATGCTTGTTATGTTAAAGCTGAACAGTACCTGAAATAAAGCTTTAACCTGCAACAGGTTCCTGGACAACCTGAAACAACACTAATTAATCACAAGTGGAACACTGAAACCTATGTTATAAGGAGGGGGTAACATTCTTGACCAAAAATTTTCTAGAGATAACCCCCATGTTTGGATTGTACTTTAAAGCTTAAGTGTACCTTAAAGTTTAAGCTTACTATCCATAAAGGTGATACTTAGAGAAAATTTACTAAAAGAGCACTGTACTGAAACATGGTAATCAGAGCTTCAGGTGCTGATGAAGTGGGATTAGGTGGAATGGGAGTTATTGGGAGGGAGACAGAGAGGACCTAAGGTTATCTACATCACTTTTTGAATTATCCAATTTAACAAGTGTTGCCAACATTCAACAGACTTTAAAATGTGGTGATGAGTACTTGAGGTGGTGGTGGAGTAGAAATGGCATGTTATGAGGGCTACTGGGAAGGAGGAGGGTGGGTGCTTGGCTTATCCTACACCATACCCATGAATCATGTTATCTAGCAATTACTTCAACAGGAAAAGTTATCTAATGCCCCCTGAAAAAGCTGTCCAATGTTACATATGTGGCATGCATCTTTGTCTCTTGATAAATCTGTAAATATCTCAAACCACAAGAAGTCTTCAAGCTCCTTTGATAAATCAGAGGCACAGTCATGGTCGAGATCCATACCATTTGTGAGGGCAGCAGTCTCATCTAAGTGCTCTCAAACATTTCTCATTAACCATTTTGTGTAAACTGGCACATAATATCCCTTATTGTCAAACTTATTATCAGCTCTATTCCAACTTTATGGGGTGGTTCACATAACCACAGCCTCTCAAATCTTAAAATCAAACCATATCCAGTGCGATGAAGTGAAACATGAACTTCCATGGTTAAATAAGTACTTACTGCTTTTCCACTCTAATGGAGTCCCATTTCACTATTACTTAAAGTGGCAGGGGCCCCATAAAAGGGGGTTCTGAGGTTATACAATAAAAAAAAGAAATCCTCTGGCATTCTCTTTTATCCCTACTCAAATCACACAACAGCCATTCACATCTGCAGCCTACCTCACCCCTATGTGTCTTCAACTCTATGTCTATTCATCTTAACCAACCTATCATTTGCCATATGTTCATGATAATGGCAGTAGCAATGTCATTAGTAAAAGTAGGGAGCATGAGAGTTTTAGTGATACTACTCTGGAGAAGTACCTATTTCACAGGTAACAGAACAGTGGCAAAGCAATTAATAAATCAAGGCAGGATTGATGGGAAAAGTGTATTCACTACTGAACAAGGTAGTTGCCACTCAGGACATTCACTATCCTAATCCTTTTAAACCATCCACAATCATACACTAAAAAAAAAAGGTAATGCACTGCTAGGCATTATTTCAGAGAATAATGAAAAGATAAAACAACAAGACTATGAAAATTAGAAATGATCAAACCAACTGGCAACTGCAATGGCTGCCAGCATTTATATCACAGCTGTGGAGAATCTTTTTTTTTGTAATTTTGACCCTAAAAGCAAATAACATTATTCCCAGACATTTGGGAAAGCATAATAAGGCCATTAGCAAAATGAACTAAACAAGTAAGGTTTTGTAACCTAAAGCAGGGGAACACACTTGCTCCTATATCTAGACTATGCCTATTGTCTAACCCCCACACAGACCATCCCTAAATATAACTCAATGAGAGAAGAAAAATCTTGGAGTAAAAAAAAAAAATAAAAAAGGAATGAAATTTCTGAAGGCAAATCTATTGGTAATGAAATTAAGCTGATATATGATACCAGGAACTCTAGTAAAAAAAACCTGGAAGCAAAAAGTTTTCAGTGCTTTTATGGAACATTAAAGATGCCAGTAATTAGACAGGGCAGCACCCTCACTATGGCTGAAGTAAAAACAATAATGCTAAGAATATAACATCAAGAAGACAAGGTAAAGAAATTAAACTACTGCAAGGAACCAAGAAGACTGCCAGAAAGCACTATCAGATGAGGATTACCAGAATAAACCTGCGACAGAATATGACAAAATTAAAAAAAGAATGGAGGACGAGCTCATCATGGGAACAGGGATGGCAGAGGAAGAGCCATTTTCAAAGAAAAATGTACAAAATAGGTGTGGAGAAGTATGAAATAAGAGATTACTCAGAGATGGTAAATAACAGAGAGATGAAGTAATACAAGAGGAGCAGACGTTAGAGGATTCTGGCCCAGACTAGCAACGTCAAGAGAAAACAGCATAGTCAGGAAAACATGTGATGCAAAGGATAGAATTAATTCTAATAAAGCATTTGATTGCACTGATCAGAAATCTGCAATTCTGGAACTATATTTTTTGGGCTGCCCGTCCTCATTACTAGCCTTTATTGCAAATTTCCTATCTGAGCATAAGCAAAGAGAAATACCAAGATTCCATCTCTAAATGGGACAACATAACTTGTGGGAACAAAGTTAGGACCAATCATATTCTTAGCTGTTATCAATGATATCTGTAGAAACTCGAACTTTCATGTAAAATATGTCGACAATCTTACCTTCTGAGAGAGTGTTGATATTACCGATAGAATAACCCTCACAATGCAAATTACCATAGGTGATCTAAATGGGGCAACATAACTTGTTACTGACAGAATGACCTTCACAACACAAATCACATTAGATGATCTTAAGCATCAATATCAAAATGACACCAAACCCTGTTAAATGTGAGGTTATGTCTAGGTTACCATTAAAACAACCCAATGCTCTTGTACACTCAGTATTACATGGATATAACTTAACCATAGTCCATAGCTGTAAACTGTAAGGTTTGCACATTAGCTCAGCTCTCAGTCGGAATGATCATGTTGAACGTATGGTCACAAAAGCAAACAGGTGCATGCTTATTTCGTACCAAGCAAAACTCTAGTTTTAGTAAGGAAATAATGTCAAATTATAAAGCTGGTTTATACATACATTCCTAGTGTACGCAGCCCCATTATGGCACCCAGGCTTGACTCAGGCAAAACACTCACATCTTTAGTGCATTCAGAAATGATGTTTCAAAGTTATCTTTAGAAGTCGGTATACAAATTATGAAACTGCTTTAGCAAGCTTGAACACCCTGTCATTATATGAAATGAGAGATGAACTATCAATACAATTTGGAAAAAATCACCTATAATCTGACAAACAATGTAACCAGCAACCACAAATATTGTATAACTTACATGGTAGAGACACTAGAAGTAAACAGTTATTGCGGTCTATAAGATGTAGAACACGTTATCAAAATTCAAGTACATCATACATAGAAAACTTAATGTTAAGTATGATTCTCAATTTCTTTAATATTTACCTTTGCTGTTTTCTAACTTCTAACTTTTTTAGTATTTACTTGTTTTATACTATTTGATCTTCAAAAATATTTTCATTCACTCATACTGGAAATCATTTGCTATAAAGGTAGGAATATCGTAAACCAAGACATTATGTACTGCAACATACCATATTATACTTTTTTGGTGAATAACCCTTGGATTATCATTATTATTATTACTATCATTATTATCAGTATTTATTTACTTATTCTTTATTCACTGTACTTAAGTCGCTGTCTCCCACATTAGTGAGGTAGCACAAAAAACAAACAAAAGCATAGCCCAACCCACCCACATACACATGTACATACATAAACATCCACACACGCACATATACATACCTACACATTTCAACGTATACATACCTATATATACACAGACATATATACATGTTCATACTTGGTGCCTTCATCCATTCTTTCGCCACCCTGCCACATATGAAATGGCAACCCCCCTAACCCTGCATGTGGGTGAGGAAGAGACAACAAAGGCCACATTTGTTCACACTCAGCCTCTAGCTGTCATGTGTAATGCACCGAAACCACAGCTCCCTTTCTACATCCGAGCCCTACAAAACATTCCGTGGTTTACCCCAGATGCTTCACATACCCTGGTTCAATCCATTGACAGCATGTTGGTATACCACATTGTTCCAATTCACTCTACACCTTACATGCCTTTCACCCTCCTGTATGTTCAGGCCTCGATCACTCAATATCTTTTTAACTCCATCCTTCCACCTCCATTTTGGTCTCCCACTTCTCGTTCCCTCCGCCTCTGACACATACATCCTCTTCGTCAATCTTTCCTAACTCATTCTCTCCATGTGACCAAACCATTTCAGTACACCCTCTTCAGCTCTCTCAACCAAACTCTTTTTACTACCACACATCTCTCTTGCCCTTTCATTACTTACTCGATCAAACCACCTCACACCACATATTGTCCTCAAACATCTCATTTCCAACACATCCACCCTCCTCTGCACAACCTTATCTATAGCCCATGCCTTGCAACCATATAACATTGTTGGAACCACTATTTTTTTGCTCTCCGAGATAACATTCTTGCCTTCTATACATTCTTCAACGTTCCTAGAACCTTCACCCCCAACCCCTACCTTGTGACTCTCTTCCAATTCCATGGTTCCATCCACTGCTAAATCTACTCCCAGATATCTAAAACACTTCCCTTCCTCCAGTTTTTTTCCATTCAAACTTACCTCCCAATCAATTTGTCCCTCAACCCTACTGAACCTAATAACCTTGCTCTTATTCACATTTACTCTCAGCTTTCTTCTTTCACACACTTTACCAAACTCAGTCACCAACCTCTGTAGTTTCTCACCCGAATCAGCCACCAGCGCTATATCATCAGCGAACAACAACTGACTCGCTTGCCAAGCCCTCTCACCCACAACAGACTGCATACTTGCCCCTCTCTCCAAAACTCTTGCATTCACCTCCCTAACAACCCCATCCATAAACAACCGTCGAGACACAACGCACCCCTGCCGCAAACCGACATTCACTGGGAACCAATCACTTTTCTCTCTTCCTACTCGTACACATGCCTTACATCCTTGGTAAAAACTTTTCACTGCTTCCAGCAACTTACCTCACAGACCATATACTCTTGATACCTTCCACAAAGCATCTCTATCAACTTTATCATATGCCTTCTCCAGATCCATAAATGCTACATACAAATCTATATGCTTTTCTGAGTATTTCTCACGTACATTCTTCAAAGCAAACACCTGATCCACACAACCTCTACCACTTCTGAAACCACACTGCTCTTCCCTAATATGATGCTCTATACATGCCATTACCCTCTCAATCGATACCCTCCCATATAATTTCCAAGGAATACTCACCAAACTTACATCTCTGTAATCTGAACATGCCTTTATCCCCTTTGTCTTTGTACAATGGCACTATGCATGCATTCTGCCAATCCTTAGGCACTTCACCATACATACAATCAATATCCTTACTAACCAGTCAACAACACAATCACCCCCTTTTTTAATAAATTCCACTGCAATAACATCCAAACTCGCTGTCTTGCTGGCTTTCATCTTCCGCAAAGCTTTCACTACCTCTTCTCTGCTTACCAAACCATTCTCCCTGATCCTCTTCACACACCACGTTGACCAAAACACCCTATATCTGCCACTCTATCATCAAACACATTCAACAAACCTTCAAAATTCTCACTCCATCTCCTTCTCACTTCATCACTACTTGTTATTACCTCCACATTAGCCCCCTTCTCCGATGTTCCCATTTGTTATCTTGTCTTATGCACTTTATTTACCTCCTTCCAAAACATCTTTTTATTCTCCCTAAAATTTAATGATACTCTCTCACCCCAACTCTCATTTGCCCTCTTTTTCACCTCTTGCACCTTTCTCTTGACCTCCTGCCTCTTTCTTTTATACATCTCCCAGTCATTTGCACTATTTCCCTGCAAAAATCGTCCAAATGCCTCTGTCTTCTCTTTCACTAACAATCTTACTGCTTCCTCCCACCACTCACTACCCTTTCTAACCTGCCCACCTCCCACCTTTCTCATGCCACAGGCATCTTTTGCACAAGCCATCACTGCTTCCCTAAATACATCCTATTCCTAACACACTCCCCTTACATCATTTGGTTTAACCTTTTTCAATTCTGCACTCAAATCTCTCCTGGTACTTCCTTACTCAAGTCTCCTTTCCAAGCTCACTAACTCTCACCACTCTCTTCACCCCAACATTCTCTCTTCTTTTCTGAAAACCTCTACAATGCTTCACCTTTGCCTCCACAAGATAATGATCAGACATCCCTCCAGTTGCTCCTCTCAGCTCGTTAACATCCAAAAGTCTCTCTTTTATGCGCCTATCAATTAACACAATCCAATAACGCTCCCTCTTTAAACCAGGTATTCCCAATCACCAGTCCTTTTTCAGCACACAAATCTACAAGCTCTTCACCATTTCCATTTACGACACTGATCACCCCATGTATGACAATGATACCCTCAACTGCCTAATTACTCACCTTTGCATTCAAATCGCCCATCACTATAACCCAGTCTCATGCATCGAAGCTGCTAACACACTAACTCAGCTGCTCCAAAAACAATTGCCTCTCATGATCTTTCTTCTCATGACCAGGTGCATAGGCACCAATAATCACCAATCTCTCCATCCACTTTCAGTTTTACCCATATCAGCGTTTACTTTCTTAAACTATCACATACTCCCACAACTCCTAGTTCAGTAGTAGTGCTACTCCTTCCTTTGCTCTTGTCCTCTCACTAATCCCTGACTTACTCCCAAGACATCCCCAAACCACGCTTCCCCTTTACCCTTGAGCTTTGTTTCACTCAGAGCCAAAACATCAAGGTTCCTTTCCTCAAACATACCACCTATCTCTCCTTTTTTGTCATCTTGGTTACATCCACCCACATTTAGACATCCCAATCTGAGCCTTCGAGGAGGATGAGCACTCCCCACACGACTTCTTCTGTTTCCCCTTTTAGAAAGTTAAAATATAAGGAGGGGAGGGTTTCTAGCCCCCTGCTCCCATCCCCTTTAATCGCCTTCTACGACACGCAGGGAATGCATGGGAAGTATTCTCTCTCCCCTATCCCCAGGACGACGATCATCATCATTATCATTATTATCATTAGGCAATGACCAATCAAAACAGCTGTGTCACATAGAATACATGTATTTCAGATAAGATTAAAGACAAGGATGGGACACTGCATGACTGCAGGAGGTAAAAGTAAGGTGTATCTACACAAAAGAGGGAAGCTGTACTGGTTTATGTTATTACACACGAGCCTTTGATGATCCCTGGGCTGAAAGAGGAACTTCTTCGGAACAAAGAGAAAAGGGAAGCCATAGAAGAAGAGCAAGTCATGAAACTACTTGATGTGATGATGCTGACATACACAGGTCAAGAAATAAAAGTTAGGAAAATTGGAAAAAAAGAAAAACATGAGGAAGGCCAATGGGAAAAACATGATACAAATGACATTTAGCCATGAGATACCTAAGGATGCGATAAAAATTGCCAAAAAGGAGAGTTCAAAGGACTCTTTGCCAGAAGTGACAAACAAAGAGAAGAATGAGAGCTAAAAACTGACAAAAAACAGAAAATGAGAGCAATCAGATTAAGCCAGATGGAGGAACAAAACCCCCACTTCTAGCTCAAGGAAGCTTGACCTATGAATCAGTAGCACGTCCCCTTGACTGAAGGATCACCATAAAAATGCAGATGGAGGAGAGCTTAAAGACTATATCAGAGGCATCAACCCTAACATTATGCGAGGTGGAGACAAAATTCAAAGAGCTAAAGTCAAACAAATCTACCATTAGCAAATATGGATAGACAAAATTGAGATGGAGACTGGTTCTCTTACTAAAGTATAATATTAAATTCTAGGAAGCATCAATGGATATGGATTTCAGACAGTAGATAATGAGTAAAATCAAAGAGGGAAGGAGGTTTACAATGGTGCTGTTAGTCTAAGCTCTCCAAGAACCTGCAGTAAACAATCAGGAACAATCAGGATGGTGGAGGAAGCAGCAAAGACACATCCTCCTAGAGATGGTAAACTTCTGATAATGGAAGATTTCAATTACAGGGAAACAGACTAAGGAATCTTTGATGTTCATGGAGATAGTTAAGGAAATACAAGTTCCTATGATGAATACAGCAGAACCAGGGAGGATGATAAATCACATCTGCCAGACTTAGTCTTTAAACACAGCATGGAAACACAACATATCAAATATAATTCAAATATCAAGGAATGATATATTTTGACAACATGGCAGATGAGGTGCATGCAAAGTGGATGCCATTTCTCTCTCTTCAAACATTCTTCAGTACTCCCAGGACATTTGCCCCCTCCCCACCATATGACTCATTTCTGCTTCTACAGTTCCATTTGCTGCCATACCCAATTTTTCTCCTTTCAAATGCATATCCCAACTAACACATTCATCAACTCTGCTTAACTCATTAACCATGCTTTTATTTACATTCACTCCCAATTTTCTCCTTTCACACACTCTTCCAAACTCAGTCACCAACTTCTTTCAGTTTCTCATACAAATCTGCCACTAGTGCTGCATCATCAGCTAACAACAACTCATGTGCTTCAAAGGCCCTCTCATCCCTAACAGACTACAATCTTGCCCCCATCTTCGAGACTCTCACATTGAACTCCTTTACCATCCCATCCACAAACAAACTGGATAACTGTGGTGACATCACACATCCCTGCGGCAGATCAACCTTCACCGGGAACCATTATTTCTCCTCTCTTCCTACTCCTACACAAGCCTTACACCCTCTAGCAGCTTTCCTCCTACACTGTATATTCTTAAGACTTTGAAGAAAGCATCTCTATCAACCCTCTATATGCCCTTCAGATTCATGAATGTTACATACAAATGCATCTGTTTTTCCAAGTTTCTCACACATTCTTTAAAGCAACAACTGATTCACACATCCTCTACCACTTCTGAAACAACACTGCTCCTCACCATGTTGATACCCTGTAGATTCCTTTACCCTCTCAATCAATACCCTACATCTCACCAGGTATACTTAAACTCGGTAGTCTGAACACTCACCTTTAGCCCACTTACCTTTACACAATGGTACCATACATGCATTCCACCTCACCTCACCTCCACCATGATCTATACATACTGATAATCCTTATCAATCAATCAACAAAGTCACCCCCATTCTCAATAAATCCAAGTGTAATACCATCCACTCCAGCTGCTTTGCCACATTTCATTTACACAAGGATTTCACCACCTCTTCCCTCTTCACTAAACCACTTTCCATGACTCTCACTTCGGATATTACTTTGACCTAAACACTACATTTGCCACTCTTTCATCAAACACATTTAAGACTCATTCCAAATACTTGCTCCATCTCTTCCTCACTTCACCACTCCAGTTATTACTTCCCTTTTTTGCATCCTTACCAATGTTCTCTTATCTTTCACACATTATTCAACTCATTCCAAAACATCTTATTTTCCCTAAGTTTAGATACATGCTCACCCCAACTCTCATTTGCCCTCTTTTTCAACCCCTGTACCTTCCTCTTGATCTCCAGCCACATTCTCTTATCATCCCCCAATCATTTGCATTCCTTCCCTTTAAAAAGCAGTGCCTAAATGCCTCTTTTCTCTTTCACAAGCAACTTCTTCACTCCACTACTCACAACCCTTTCAACTCTGCCCCCCTCCCACCTTTTGCATGCCACATGCATCTCTAGCACATGCCAACACCACTTCCCTCCAAACCTCCCATTCCTCACCTGCTCCCCTTGCTTCATTTGCTCCCATCTTCTGCCATTCTCCACTCAACCTCTCTTATGTATTTTTACATACAAGTCTCTATTCCAACCTCATTTAATCTCACCACTCGTACCCCAGACACTGTTCCCTCTTTTCCGAAAACCTCTACAAATCTCCGTCACCTCCACAAGATAGTGATCACACATCATTCCAAGTGCCCCTCTCTACACATTTACATACAAAAGTCTTTCTTCTACACAACAGCCAGTTAATGTGAAATCCAACAATGCCTGCTGACCATCTCTCCTATTCACATACATATGTGTATATCTCTAATTAAACTAGAAATTCCTAACTGCCAGTCCTTTATCAGCACACTACCCCAAAAGTTCATAATATCTGTTTATAACTCTGCATACCCTATGCATCACAATCATACAATCCACTGCCACATTACCCTCACATTTAGATCACCCATCACTAATACCTGGTCACATCGAATGCTTTTCTCAACACTCAAAATTCTTCCTAAAGACCTTTCCTAACTTCATTATAAGCTTTTGTTACTTCCTTTTCCTCTAGAATTTTCTCCACGATTTATTAAAGTCCACAAGTCAGGTCTACATATCCTCTTCCTTTCCTAAATTCATCTTGTTCTTCACCTACATGAAATTCATCTATCCTTTAACATATTCACATTTCTACAATAATACCCTATTAATATTTATCTAGATGCTAGGCAAATGACCTCTTTTCTATGCTTTGACACACACTTTCCAGGTCCCATTACACATCAATTACCCCACCCATCTTTTCATTCAGCAATCCATCCATACACAAGCTTTTCCATTTTTTAAATGTACTTAGTAATGTCTTCCTGTTCCCTATATCCTCTAACCTCCAATGCCATCAAGCCAAAAGTGATATCACCATATACAAGGACTTTTCTTAACTATTCACTTCATTTCATACATACTTCATCCTGTCACTAGCATGGTTCCAGATTTACATGCATCAAACAGCCTCATTCTTTAAAATCACCTCTCTTTTATAGTCATTCATCTTCCTCCAAATTAGCAAATTATTTTCTAAATTCTCATCAATGTTCTTTCAAGATCTTCATCGGCTTTCCCATTGTTTATAAGCACCATCATTTCAGCCATCTATTCAAAACTATACAATTCAAATTTTTGACCCCCCCCCCCCATTCATACTACCATTCAGCAATTTTTTTTACATTTTCTTCCTTAACCAACTTTCTTCAAAATTTATTCCACGAAAACCTATACCGATAAAGCCATTCACCTCTCTTGCTTACTCTAATTTGAACAATTACACTGCCTCCACATCCCACTCGCCTTACATTTCCACACAAAGTAAAATTTTCATTCTTACTTTATTCGTTTCCCATCTCTGTTTTTGGATCCAATTTTTTTCTTTCTGCGGAGGCCGATTCCTTCCTCCTTGCTGAAGCTGACAGTTATCACTATTAATGCTTCCTTTCTCTTCAAGGCTTCCTCCTTTCACCATGGTCATCTTCTCAGCCTGAGCAGGAGGTGCTCTGGCAAGTTTTCTTCTCCCTCCATAAGTATGCTTGGGTTGCAGGACCACTAATTCTTCATCATCATATACGAAAAGGTTCTGAAAGAACAGGATCATTACAACACCAGCAACCCTTTGATACTAAATACTTTTCTGTCCACTTCTATATGACCTTTTCTTTCCAGCTGCATAAAAGCATTCTTATCCTAACAAAATGCGTAAAAATGTAAGTCTATCCATATATGGTTCACAAATATGTTAAGCCAGCAATATCATAGATAACAGTTAACAGCATTTCTTTCCAAAAAATGAAGATAAAGAACAAAAGCAAGGATTTTTTTATCATTAAGGTTAGTCACCTGTTTCTGATGTTACCTCGCTCAAGTGGGAAATAAACAAGTAAGAGAGATATATTTTCTTTCATACTTGCCTGCATTTTCTTCTATCAGTGAGGTAGAGCCAGGAGCTTTAGCTCATATCCACTGTCTTGCCATCATATGAAGTGCACCAAAACCACAGCCTGTTATCAACAACCAGACCACTTCACATGCCCTGGTACAGTCTAACAAGAGCATGTCATCCCCTGTACAGCTAATCCTTTAAATTCACTACATCCAGTATATGTCTTCCACTCTCGTACATGTTCAGGCCCTGATCATGCAAAATATTTTTCACTCCTTCCCATACTCTGGCATAAACCTGGTACCAAATTTAATGATCAACCCCTATGGGAGGATGAACAGCTGGGCTGACTGTGGACAGACTTCTGGAACCATGATTCAAACCTACACACTTGACCCCAGGTGGCCTGTGAATGCATCACAATTAGCAACACTAACTGCTAAACCATGGGCATCAATTACAATTAAAGAAGCCAGAAAGATTAGGTGGGTAATCATTCATAAGTAGATTACATATGAAAGAATTGTACCTGTAGGCACCACACTCCCCTAAACATTCTTTGCATATCCGATTTTCCACGCCACAAATGAGTTATGGATATACCACTAAATGCATGCAATGTCATTCTCTTTTCCAAATATATATTTATATATATGCATTTTCCTTTACAATGACCTACAGCTACCTACACTAGCCAGCTAAATATACTTGATGGCTAAAGAGATAAATTTCAAGAAATATCCGACCTCTGACCTGACATGATGAAATACAAGGATCCTTCATTACTTAGTGATGAGTCATTTTCACATCCAATGAATTACAGAAAGAGACAAAAAAAAAAAAAAATGTTTTCATGGACATGCTGTCACAATCAGACAAGCGCAATCTTAATCATCAAAAAGTTTCAAATACCAGAAACTCATGAAAAACAAACAATACTACCTTAATGTAGCTTGCAAGTCGGTTACCAAGACTGTCAGTCACAGGAAAATCTCACCGCATGAACCATTCTTAAACATGTGCAAGAGAAAAATCCTGAAAGCAACTAACTTCCTACAGAGATGATATCTTTAGGAAGCAACTGAAAATTGGTAGGATTCCTTCTGAAGACAGCATGAGTATTGCAAAGATAAATGTATCACAGCTTAGTTCCCAAGCAACATTGTTTGGATAAAAAGCATTTTCAAAGTAAAAGCTACAAGGTGATTATATCCAGCAATTACCATTATTGTTTATTCCTTATAAAGACAGGTTCATTTCTGGGCAAGTTTTGGCCAAAAGGATACTTCTGTAGGCATAGAAAAGAAAAGACCAAGATGATTATCTACACATCTTCATGGAGTAAGGAATATTATTCCAATACTGGCAGCACCATGAAAAGAAGACCACTAGAATTCATCAAAAACATGAGAGTTAACCGGGACACTTACAAGGTATCTATCTATCTATAACTCTGATGCCCATTCCCTCCAGGAACTCCCATCAAGGGGAGGCCATGGTAAAAGTCTCCACTCATCCCTGTCCTTACATGCTCCCCTTGCATACGCCATTAAACGAATTCTTTCACAATTTCTCTTCCTCTCATATTCCTCCACCCTATTTGCTCATGTCATAGGCGGTCTTCCACTCACCATCCCCTTTAATTGTACTATCGTACACTCTCCATGTAAACTCCTTGTCTTGCATTCTTTCCACGTGTCCAAACCACCTCAAAGCATTAAGTTTCACCTATTCTACCACTCCCCAATTCATTCCCTTTGCATTCCCTGCCATAACACCTCTCTCATACACCCCTTCATTTCTTTCTTCATTTAATCTAGTCACACCACATGTTCTCAAATAGTTCATTTCCACAACCTAGATTCTTGATGTCTGTGACTCATTTCATGTCCATGTTTCAGCTGCATAGGCCTGGGATTTAAGGACTATGCTGTCCCTTAATCTTCTCACATACTTACACCTCTACCCTTCATTATTCAATCAAGGGACCCAATGAATCTTCTACCCTGTACTGCTCTCTCCTTTATCTCTCCTTCCACATCACCATACTTCCCTGACACACAGCTCCTACATAAATTCTTTCACTTCTTCCAGTCTTCCCCCCCCCCATATCCAAAGCACAATTTAGTACGCTCTTCTTTCACTCTTTATGGTTTTACAAAATCTATACTTTCACTATGTTTCCTTTCAAACACCATTACTTCAACTTAAATTTACCTTCAAATACCTACACTTAAACACATTATAAAACAACCTTCTGCAACTTCCCTTCACACTCGGCAAACTACACAGTAGCATCCATAAAAAAGGCTTGCCACTATCCCTCATATCTCACCTTCACACTCCAACTCTGCACCCTTTTTGCCTAGTTTTGCTTTCATTCCTCTCATCATTCCATCCATACATATATATTTTTTTTCATTACCATACTTTGTCGCTCTCTCCTGTGTTAGCGAGGTAGCGCAAGGAAATAGACGAAAGAATGGCCCAACCCACCCATATACACATGTATATACATACACGTCCACACACGCACATATACATTCTTATACATCTCAACGTATACATATATATATACACACAAAGACACATACATATACACACATGTACATAATTCATACTGTCTGCGCTTATTCATTCCCATCACCACCCCGCCACACATGAAATGACAACCCCCTCCGCTGCACGTGTGCGAGGTAGCGCTATGAAAAGACAACAAAGGCCACATTCGTTCACACTCAGTCACTAGCTGTCATGCATAATGCACCAAAACCACAGCTCCCTTTCCACATCCAAGCCCCACAAAACTTTACATGGTTTAACCCAGGCACTTCACATGCCCTGGTTCAATCCATTGACAGCATGTCAACCCCAGTATACCACATCGTTCCAATTCACTCTATTCCTTGCACGCCTTTCACCCTCCTGCATGTTCAGGCCCGGATTGCTCAAATCTTTTTCACTCCATCCTTCCACCTCCAATTTGGTCTCCCACTTCACTTCGTTATCTCCACCTCTGATAAATACATCCTATTTGTCAATCTTTCCTCACTCATTCTCTCCATGTGACCAAAACATCTCAACACACCCTCTTCTGCTCTCTAAACCATACTTTCCCTATTACCACACATATCTATTACCCTTTCATTACTTACTTGATCAAACCACCTCACACCACATACTGTCCTCAAACATCTCATTTCCAATACATCTACCCTCCTTCACACAACCCTATCTATAGCCCACGCCTCACAACCATATAACATCATTGGAACCACTATTCCTTCAAACATACCCATTTTTGCTTTCTGAGATAGATAATGTTCTTGCCTTCCACACATTTTTCAACGCTCCCAGTACTTTCGCCCCCTCCCCCACTCTGTGACTTCTGCTTTCATGGTTCCATCCACTGCGAAATCCACTCCCAGATATCTAAAACACTTCACTTCCTCCAGCTGTTCTCCATTCAAACTTACCTCTCAATTGACTTGTCCCTCAACCTTGCTCTTATTCACATTTACTCTCGGCTTTCTTCTTTCACACACTTTACCAAACTCAGTCACCAGCTTCGGCAGTTTCTCACCTGAATCAGCCACCAGCTCTTATCATCAGCAAACAACAGCTGTCTCACTTCCCAAGCCCTCTCATCCACAACAGACTGAATACTTGCCCTCTCTCCAAAACTCTTGCATTCACCTCCCTTACAACCCCATCCATAAACAAATTAAACCATGGTGACATCAAGCACCCCTGCCGCAAACCAACAATCACTGAGAACCAATCACTTTCCTCTATTCCAACTCGTACAGATGCCTTACATCCTCGATAAAAACTTTTCACTGCTTCTAGCAACTTACCTACCACACCATACATTCTTAATACCTTCAACTCTCTATCAACTCTATCATACGCCTTCTCCAGATCCATAAATGCTACATACAAATCCATTTGTTTTTCTATTTCTCATACATTCGTCAAAGCAAACACCTGATCCACACATCCTCTACCATTTCTGAAATCACACTGCTCTTCCCCAATCTGATGCTCTGTACATGCCTTCACCCTCTCAATCAATACCCTCCCATATAATTTCCCAGGAATACTTAACAAACTTATACCTCTGTAACTGGAACACTCACCTTTGTACAATGGCACTATGCATGCATTCCGCCAATCCTCAGGCACTTCACAATGAGCCATACGTACATTAAATATCCTTATCAACCAGTCAACAACACAGTCACCCCCTTTTTTAATAAATTCCACTGCAATACCATCTAAACCCACCCCTTGCCGGCTTTCATCTTACGCAAAGCTTTCACTACCTCCTCTGTTTACCAAATCATTCTCCCTAACCCTCTCACTTCACACACTACCTCAACCAAGACACCTTATATCTGCCACTTTATCATCTAACACATTCAACAAACCTTTAAAATACGCACTCCATCTTCTCACATCACCACTACTTGTTATTACCTCCACATTAGTTCCCTTCACTGATGTTCCCATTTGTTCTCTTGTTTTATGCACTCTATTTACCTCCTAAAACATCTTTTTATTTTCCCTAAAATTTAAAGATACTCTCTCACCCCAACTCTCATTTGCCCTCTTTTTCACCTCCTGCACCTTTCTCTTGACCTCCTGCCTCTATCTTTTATACATCTCCCAGTCATTTGTACCATTTCCATGCAAAAATTGTCCAAATGCCTCTCTCTTCTCTTTCACTGATAATCTTACTTCTTCATCCCACCACTCACTACCCTTTCTAATCTGCCCACCTCCCACACTTCTCATGCCATAAGCATCTTTTGCGCAAGCCATCACTGCTTCCCCAAATACATCTCATTCCTCCCCCACTCCCCTTATGTCCTTTGCTCTCACCTTTTTCCATTCTATACTCAGTCTCTTCTGGTACTTCCTCACACAAGTCTCCTTCCCCAGCTCACTTACTCTCACCACTCTCCTCTCCCGAACATTCTCTCTTCTTTTCTGAAAACCTCTACTAATCTTCACCTTCGCATCCACAAGATAATCATCAGATATCCCTCCAGTTGCACCTCTCAGCACATTAACATCCAAAAGTCTCTCTTTCACGTGCCTATCAAAACGTAATCCAATAACGCTCTCTGGCCATCTCTCCTACTTACATACATATACTTTTTTTTTTTTTTTTTTTTGCTTTGTCGCTGTCTCCCGCGTTTGCGAGGTAGCGCAAGGAAACAGACGAAAGAAATGGCCCAACCCACCCCCATACACATGTATATACATACATCCACACACACAAATATACATACCTACACAGCACGTCAACCCCAGTATACCACATCGATCCAATTCACTCTATTCCTTGCACGCCTTTCACCCTCCTGCATGTTCAGGCCCGGATCGCTCAAATCTTTTTCACTCCATCCTTCCACCTCCAATTTGGTCTCCCACTTCACTTCGTTATCTCCACCTCTGATAAATACATCCTATTTGTCAATCTTTCCTCACTCATTCTCTCCATGTGCCCAAACCATTTCAAAACGCCCTCTTCTGCTCTCTCAACCACGCTCTTTTTATTTCCACACATCTCTCTTACCCTTATGTTACTTACTCGATCAAACCACCTCACACCACACATTGTCCTCAAACATCTCATTTCCAGCACATCCATCCTCCTGCGCACAACTCTATCCATAGCCCACGCCTCGCAACCATACAACATTGTTGGAACCACTATTCCTTCAAACATACCCATTTTTGCTTTCAGAGATAATGTTCTCGACTTCCACACATTCTTCAAGGCTCCCAGGATTTTCGCCCCCTCCCCCACCCTATGATCCACTTCCACTTCCATGGTTCCATCCGCTGCCACATCCACTCCCAGATATCTAAAACACTTTACTTCCTCCAATTTTTCTCCATTCAAACTTACCTCCCAATTGACTTGACCCTCAACCCTACTGTACCCAATAACCTTGCTCTTATTCACATCTACTCTTAACTTTCTTCTTTCACACACTTTACCAAACTCAGTCACCAGCTTCTGCAGTTTCTCACATGAATCAGCCACCAGTGCTGTATCATCAGCAAACAACAACTGACTCACTTCCCAAGCTCTCTCATCCCCAACAGACTTCATACTAGCCCCTCTTTCCAAAACTCTTGCATTCACCTCCCTAACAACCCCATCCATAAACAAATTAAACAACCATGGAGACATCACACACCCCTGCCGCAAACCTACATTCACTGAGAACCAATCACTTTCCTCTCTTCCTACACGTACACATGCCTTACATCCTCGATAAAAACTTTTCACTGCTTCTAACAATATGTATATATTTTCCTAAGAGTCTACGGGGAAAATGAAACACGATAAGTTCCCAGGTGCACTTTCGTGGAATAATCACATAATCAGGGGAGACACAAGAGAGAAATATAACAGTCAGTTGACATCACACAGCCCTGCCTTACACATACATGTATCCCAAACCTTTCGCTCAAATCTCCATCCACTCTTATATACACATTTGCTCGTCTATAAAAGACTTTCACACCATCCAACAGTTGCTCCCCTATACCATATATCTTTAACACATCCCATAAACCATTCCACTCAATTATGTTGTACTCTTCTCCAGATCCACAGAAGACACATACAACTTCTTATCTTTCCACAAAAATCTGATCCACACATTCCTAAAACCACCTTGCTTTTCACTTATTCTGAATTCAGTCAATTCCATCACTATCAATTAATGTTCATGCGTACACTTTTCCTGCTATATACATCCTTAGCACCCTTTCATTTGAATACTGCTACATACATCCTTAGCACCCTTTCCTTTGAATAAAGGAACAATAACAGCTTTCACCCAAACCTCAGGTACAACCTTCTGTTTCCATGCTAAATTACATATCACATGCACCCACTATCACAATTTATCCTCCATACTTTGCATTTCAGCAGTAATTCTATCCACTCCAGGTGCTTTTCCTATCTTCAGCCTCATTATTGCCCTTCTCATCTCCCCTCTTGAAATAAGCCATTGCACTTGTAACTTCTTCCTCCATACCCATGCATGTAGCAATTGCTGCCTACCCTTCTCGCACATTTATCAGTTCTTCAAAATACTCTTTCCGTCTTCCTTTTACTTTCTCTTTTTGATTCAGCAACTCCCCTTCCTTACATCAAACATTACCATTTCCATGCTTACATCCACCTCTTTCCTGTTCCACCTCCTTCCAGTATAGTTTCCTATTATCCCGAAACTTTTCTTTAACTTCCTTCCAAAATCTTCCTCTACTTTGCTTTCCTCTATCAGCTTCTTAACAGTCCGCTTACATAGTATTCTTCCCTCTCTTGCTGAACTTCCACTGGTAAATTCCTGTCGAGCAATCAACCGTATGCTTTTCTTCTCTTCCAAAGCATTTCTAATCGCATCTCTTCAGTCCACCATGCATTACCCTATTCATTCCTATATCTCTACCTTGTATCGAATTACTAATCCTACAAACTAAAATGGTATTTCTCTAAACATTTTAAACATCTCATTCACACATGACAGCATCCCCACATTCACTGCACAGGAGTTCTGTGCAAAGGGTAGAAACAGGAAGAACTTGTGTTATGCAGGTGCTAAAAAATTACCTAGATCTGCTACGATAAAATACATCCTGGATAAGTTCGATGACAGGGTAGAAACAGGAAGAACTTGTGTTATGCAGGTGCCAAAAAATTACCTAGATCTGCTACGATAAAATACATCCTGGATAAGTTCGATGATAGTGTCTCAAACAATCCCCAGGATGTGATTTCTGTCATTCAGGTGGGGACAAATGATGCAGTTAATGGGAGATGGAAAAAAATAGCAGAAAGGTGTAGGGAACTTATTAAAAATTTCAAGGAAAGTCATAGAAAGCTTATAATATCGGGATTGCTGTCACGGTGTGCAGTTGATTCCTATACCCTCAGTAGAATGCTGGGGATAAACAGAATATCAGAAATGTGGGTAAACTCTGGTAATAAACACCCAATCGCCGAGTAAGCAATACCCGGATACAACCTATTTATGAAAGATCGCTTGTACAGGGTAGGTGGTGGAGTTTTAATCTCTGTTGATAATGTAAGTGCTATAAGCAAAGTAGACACACGACTTTATATTGACATTATCAATAAGTTCAAAAGTCTACCATGTCTCTGCGTTATATACAGAAATCCTAAGCAAAAAGATAAACTATTCAATGAAATCAATACTATAATAAACAATAAAGAAGTTTTCATAATAGGAGCCTTCGACATTCCAAACATAAACTGGAACACATTAACAGGTAACTGCGAGGGAACGAGACTATTGGAACTAATAGAAGACGCTTTTCTATAACTTAAAAAAACCAACTAGAGATAAAAACATTCTTGATCTTAGCCTAACCAGTGACACAAAACTTAATCAACTCTTGCAAAGTAAATGAGAGTTTGTCAAACAGTGATCAGTTTGATTACATAAATTTAGATTATGAAATAAATGACAGTCTTGATCCCAGATTACAGGCAAGCAAATTTTGAACACAGAGAAGAAATTCGCAGTATCAATTGGACAAAACTTCTTGATGTTTACAGAGTAGAGGAAATGTGGAATAATTTTCAAAAATACACTACTCAAGATTGAAAATCAACATTCCACGAATTACAAAGAGAACTTGCAATATTTCAAAACAATCATGGATGAATTGGATAATAAAAGAATAATTTGCCAAAAGAAGAAATCATACAAGACATTCAAATAAATGGGAACCACTGAAAATCACCAGGAATCAAAATCCACAGAGTGCAAGGAGGTCATAAGACAAGAGTAAATGCGACAAAGAAAAAAGGACATCCTTCAGAGTTAAGAATAATCCTAGGAATTCTTCAAAAATATGAACAAAAGAAGACAGTAAAAGAAGGAATTGGACCATTACAAAATGAACGTGATACACTAACTACTGACGATAAGGAAATGGCCACCATACTTAATCATACTTTTAACTCCGTATTCACAATTGAAGAAACATCTTTAATACCACAACCAATGATAATATTTCAAGGATATGATGAAGAGGAGTTGAAGGTTAGAGAAATAAAGAGCTCTGAAGTACTTAAATACCTGGACCAATTAAATCCTAACAAATCCAACAGCCCAGATAACTTAGCTCTAAGATTTTTTAAAGGTCAGGAGATGGCCGATATACTCCATGAAAATATTCAATAAATCTCTATCAGATGATTAGGTGCCAACTGACAGAAAACTAGCAAATGTTACTCCTATATATAAAAAAAAGGAGACAAAAAGTGTGCTTTGAACTACCACCCAATTAGCCTTATGTCAGTGTTAGATAAAATGATGGAAAAAATAATACAAGATAAAATTGTCATTTCTGAAAGAACACAAAATTATATCAGACAACCAACAAGGTTTCCACTACAGAAGATCCTGCCTAACGAACCTTCTGGAATTTTTTAATGTTTCTTATCAGAATTGGGATGAAAAATTACCATCTGATGTAATATATCTTATATTTTCATAAGGCTTTCCATAAAGTACCTCAAAAGAGACTTTACATAACTCAATGCACATGGAATTGGTAAAGAAATCTGTATATGGATCAGAGAAAGGCTTACCAGAAGAAAGCAGCATGTAGTATTAAATGGCAAAGCCTCAGATTGGCTAGACGTAACGAGTGGTGTGCCACAGGGGTCAGTCCTAGAACTTGGTCTCACATCTAAGATCTCCAAATCTGCTGATGATACTTAACTTGGAGGTAGAGCTGTAAACAGCCAGGACTGCCAAATGATTCAATGAAATCTTAACATACTAGCAGAGTGATCAGAGAGATGGCAAATGAAGTTTAATGTACACAATTGTAAAGTTATGCACTCTGGAGACAAGAATGTTTATCATGACAACAAACTTTTGATGTACACAAGTGTAAAGTTACGCACTTTGGAGACAAGAATTTACATCATGACTATAAACTATTCAGAAACTCTCTAACTAAAGTAAATGAAGAAAAGGACTTTGGAGCTGTCATTAGCAACAATTTGAAATACACTAAACAGTGTCAAGCACCAAGTAAAAAAAAAGTAAACAAATGTTAGGTTTAATAGCCTGGAACATAGATTATAAGACACCAGAAACAATTCTCACGCTTTATATTTCTCTAATAAGACCACACCTTGAATATTCAATCTAGTTCTGGTCCCCAAACTATAAAAAAGACTAGGAAAAATTTGAGCACGTACAAAAGACATGCGACAAAATTTATCCTAACACTTAGAAATCTGGCAAACAAAGAGAGGTTAAAATGATTGGATCTCTTCTCCTGTAAAAAACGTACAATTCGCGGTGACAATCCAATTGTTCAAAATTCTGAACAAGTTTGATAAAGTAAACCAAAAGCATCTTTTCAAAATACAAGAAAATATGGTTAATGGGACAAATGGAATTAAACTTGGAATTAAAAGATGAGGTATGGACATGGGAAAAAGCTTCTTTTCGTGCAGTGTGTTGAGCACTGGAATTAGTTACTGTCAAACCTAGTAAATGCTAAAACTATAAATACCTTCAAAAGTTTAGACAAATATTTTATACAGTCAGGTATACTTAGCGAAAAATGCTAAAAATAAACGTATATATGACAGCAATAACAGGGACACTAGAAGGCTAATGTGCAGCAGCAGGGAGTCAGTGACAGCTTAAAAAGAGTTCAGAGTGGAATTACATTTCTTTTTGTGAAGTTAAATCATCTTTTTTCAGACAACCCAGTCGTGGGCCAATCAGGCCTCCTGGTGTCTGTTTCTCATGTAATTCTCAGGTAAACACTTCCAACTAAACTTTCAGTTACCTTTCTGTAATACTCCTCCCTGCACTTTTTTCCCAATTCATCTTCTCGCTTCCCAATACTTTTACCTGTCCATTCTTCCTTACGCCATACCTCCACTTTTCCCCGATCTTCATCTCCACAAGAACCGCAAAATGGTCAGTCTCCAAAGAATTCTTTCACGACTCAGTATTTAGCAGCTTTCTTGATCTTTCATCCACTGCCACATATTAATCAAAGCCTTTTGTTCTTCTCTTCCAACATTCCTCATCCATGCATATCTGCGGATCATCTTGTGCTAAAAAAGGTGCTTGCAAGGAATAAACCCCTCTCTGTACAAAAAAAGCAGGATAACTTCCATTCTCATTTATTCCAGGCACTCCCCATTTACCAAATATCTCACCAATTTCATCACATCCCATTTTCACTTTCATATCATCCAATAAGACCACTTTGCACTCATTCTCAAAATCATTTATCATTTTCACATTCATATCACCCAATACAACCCCTCTGCATTCAGTCTCAAAATCATTTATTGTCATTCAAATTTCTCCAGAAAAGCTTCATCTCATCCCTACCTTGTACAGTCTTCACATTCACTAAAACTTTTAAACCTCTCCACAAGCTCCCTCCTTTTATTCTCACCAGTCATCCCATTCACATTCTGTGCCAAATTTGTACAAAAACCTTAATGACAGCACACCTTAGGTGTTTCTAAATTTAAAAGTGTTGCCCTGATGTAGTTGGGCAATGCCTCCCCCTTTACTTCCATCCCTAAGGGGTGTAATAACAGGGTCACTACAAGAAGGTGGGGAAAGACTTTTCCCAATTTCAAGCTTCTTTTACACTTTCCACAGTAGCTGTACCTCCTACCTCACTGGTTACAATACTGCCACGGCAGTATTCTAATATACTCTACAAAAACCTAATTGCACACGAGAGTAGTGACAGGAAGATACACCATTTATCTCTGAATTTACCTTTGGGAACTCTCTTGAGGGGGTGGCCACTGCAAAAAAAGTCTCCATAATGGGTGAACTCCTGTGCTGCATCTTAGTCTTTACTGCCTCACCTTCAACAGGCCACTAGCAGAGGGCAACTCTATCACCGTGTTTTCAGAGGCTCCTACCTAATATTTCCACCACCAGCTATTACCTAATGAACTACCTAATGTTCTAACCTACTACTTCTACCTAATGCCCCAACTAATGTTTCTACCTACTACTTCTACCTAACGCTCCCAACAAATGTTCCTTCTACTTCTAACTAATGCTCCAAGCTAATGTTCCTACCTACTGCTTCAACTTAATGTTCCTGTGTAATATTCCTACCTACTTCTTCTATCTATTGCTCCTACCATCTCACTAAAAGGCAGGGCATGGCATTCACAAAAGAAAAATCTAGAGTTATGAAAAACAAGTTGTGTGAGCTAAGTTTTAAGTGTTGTGCGTGACATGAAAAGATTTCACGATTGTGTAAAGAATGGTAGCAGTCCATATGCAGGTGAGGCAGAAAGAAAAGATACACAGCATATATTTATATGAAATCTAAAGTATGTTCAAACTAATAATCCCATTAATACTTTCAAGTATGTACTGAAGTACAGTGGTGAATGAAAAGTTAAATCTTTCTTATTGCTCTTTCATTGGACGAGCGCATAATAAAATGCCACATTGTTGCAATGTTAAGATTTGTTCGAGGGTACAGTAAGTCTCAACTCCTTTCAATAACCTTTTATGAAATATAAAGGCAACTGATGATTACGCATCTTTACAACTGCTAGGAAAAGAAGTGGAATCAAAATATCATATCTCTAAATATTATAAAAGCAGTCTTAAGTTGGTCACTTTACAAGAAGACAATCTACTCTTTGGGATTTCTGAAAATATCCTAAATATTTTTCAAATCAGATTACCATACAAACACATTTATGTACAAAAAGCTGTAGTACCCAAATGCTCTCCTGCACCTCAGTTTGTTATTTATAAAATAGCATTGGTGACCACCAAAGAAAAATTGAATGCTATTCACAATTACATTTAAAAATATGCAACTATGCAGTGTATAAAGACAATGGTGAGACAGCTCGCTCTACAAACACATCCCTCAATTTTGAAGATACAGTAAGCCCCATCTCAGCAGACTCGCTAGGGAAAGGGTGGTCCATTGGAAGCTGAATTCCATTGCACCCAAAACTTTTCCCAAAATATAGATAAGTGAAATTTTAACAACTGTAATGGAAACTTATCTAATTCCTCTGATGACATCTTTTCTTATTAGTCATCCCACAAGGCTGGATCTGTTCAGTAAATATTAAAGACTACTCAATCATAAGGAAATTTCTCCAGGAACACCCTGAGTCATTTTAATTCCCCAGTGGTCAGAAATGAGGCGTTCATGAGATGCAAGCTATTCTCCCCAAGGTCATGATTTAAATCATTTTGTAGGAGTAAAGGTACAAAAAACAGCATTGTACCATTATACTGTTGTAAATGTGTGTGCACTTAAAACATTTTATGATAGCCAAATAAAGAAAAAGAGCAGAGGTGGTATACAACTGGCTATCACATGCCCTCCTGACATCCATCATCCTGGACTAAGGTCAGGAATTAACAGACTATTCCATTATATCCTAAACCTAGTCTGATGGATAATTAGGTTACTGAACTAAATTTGTGATTAACAAACTTTCTTGAAAATTTCTGTTAGGTCTCAAACTTACTGCTGCTACTTATGCTAAGATTTTTACTTACTTTTACTTGTGCAAGCCAAAACTGTTAAATATGAACATGACAAAATTAAGCACACAGTCTTAACTGTACACGCCAACATTTTGGTCAGTACAATTAAAACTGAGCAGTTAATTTTCCATCTACACATTCAGGTTTAACTGCAGCTTTGGCCTTAGACTGGCAGGATCCCAAAGGAGGGTTAGAAGGTAAATTTCAATACAGTGAAGTCCATTAGAATGGGAATTAACTGTAAGTAGTGCTCAGTGAAACATTTCAAATAATGTGAGCTCGTATGCTTCAGTAAAGTAAGGTTTTAATGTTAGCAATTTCATATCAACTAAAGAAAACCTCCATCCCTAAACCAAGATTCTTCAGTTCACCAAGGTAATGTTTAATGTATCTCATAAATATAATGTGTGTTGGAGCTCTATGGGAAAAAATTCAGATATGAGCACACATTTTTCCATTTTCCAAGTTTTGTAAATTTACTTGGCTTAATCAAAGTTACAACTTTCAAAAAATTTCCAGTTCAGAACTTTTTTGGCTATTCAAGGGTTATGTTTACTCATTTTACAGTACAACTATCCATCAATATATAGAAAAATTGTACTAGCTTTCCTTAAACCAATTTTTCGATAAAATGATCCTTATTTTGCTAACGACTTACAATATAAAACTATAGATGCATTCTTACATTTTTTCTCAACCTAATATGTATAATCACTATCATTACTCACCTAACCCTAGCCTTCCATACTCCATACATTTTTCTCACATACCAGTAATGCTTCCCTAAATATATCCCATTCCTCTCCAGCTCCACTAGTTTACTCTCATCTTTTTCAATTTTACAATCATTCTCTCTCTGTATTCATTATAGAGCCCTCTTCTCACCCATATCATTTCCTAGTTTCTGAAAACCTTTACAAATCTAAATCTCGCCCTCCACATACAAATTCAATGTTGGTATATATCTACTACAGCTTCAACTAGGAGTTTTTTTTCTGAAAAGAATTACCTACTCTTCCATTAAATAAACACAATTTCCCTCATGCCTTACTTAATGTTTGTTTATATCATGTTCAAATTCATGGGCCACAACTGTAAACCCCCTTGATGGAGTGCCATAAGGAAACAACCGTCAGTGATATAAATATATAGATTGACAAATGCTGGTAAAAGCATATGCATTAGTTCTGCACTGAACTAGCTGAAAGAAATAACTTCTAAAGTTTTAGGTCTTATTTAGTTCGATTACAAAAATACTTGGGAGTATTACATTACACTGCACAAGATCATATAATGCTGCATTAGTATACCCAGGAAACTGTCCTGTTCAAGTAGGTAATACACTTACGAAAATACAAAACCTATAAAAACCATCTGCTCCCTAGCAAGAAAAGAATATAATATTGAAATATTCTTACTCTAGTATTGACTACTAAGCAAGGTCTTTATACATTATTGATTACTTACAATGAGGTTATCATACATTATTAAATTAAGAATAAATGAGCTACTTTAATATCAACCATATTTTTCAGTATAAACCCTCACCGCCTTTGTTTATATTGTGATCTGCAAATATTTCTGTAATCACATACTACACAAGATACTTAAAACAAATACTGTAGCCTTTTCTAAAGCTCCCTCCAATGCAGTTCAAAAATGGACTTTTAACCTGCTGTTATTACAATCCCGAAACAATAGAGCCGCACTGCAAAACAACAACACTCAACATCCAAAGCTCAAAGCCATGAGGAGCTGAAACAGACTTTGACAAAAAATTCATAAAATTAACTATTTTTGGTAGAAGTGATTTAGACCAGATAATCATGATTTGGAGCTTTACTTTAGGAATAATACGTGGGAGGGGAAATTTATGGTTATGAAGGAAGTGGGGAAATAGAAAAATATATAGAAACTTGAGAAATAACTAGAGTACAATTTGTCTGACCAAGTTTCTAAAATCATGGAATATCCAGTCAGGGATGCCAGGCTGAAACACTCTCAAGATCATAAGATAATTTAAGAAATAATTAGCAATGACAATCTGGGAAGATCTTGCCTAACATACCTACTTCCAAAGTCTCAAGCTGGGTAAGGGGGAGGTTTACAGAGATCAAGAGGTTAGTACTAACAGGTAATAAATACATCAGATTGGATGAATGTGAAAAGTGGCATAACACAAGGTTCTGTCCTGGGACCAACCCTGTTTCCAATGTAAATCAACAGTATACATAATGGTATTGTGGCACAAACACTAAAGTTTACAAAAGACATTAAAGTTTCAAAAGGCAGATACATCAACAGATATAAATTTTATGCAGCAATATCTCACAAAACATCATTAGCGATCATAAGACAACCTTAAATGTGGATAAGTGCAAGCATCTATGTTAAAACATGGCAATACTAGAAATATAGGAAAATGGATGGTGAAATAATTGCTAATGCTGACAGCAAGAGTGACTTGAATCAAGGAGACCTGGTCTTCACAGTGCATATAATTGTCCTGGGCTGTATCAGGAAAACTTTTGAGGATAAGAGCGGAGCTAATATTATCAGCCTTTAAAAATCTTTACGACTTCCACCATTACTGGAATACCATGGGCAGACCTGGTGCCCTTAAAACTGGTATGAAATAAACATCAGTGAAAATGTACAAAGCATAATGACAAAAATGATTGGTGGACTTCAGGTAACTTGAAGACCTGTTGAAAGATCAAGTTTTGTGATACTGAAGATGCAGCCACTAAAATGTGACAGCTAAAGAACTCAAGATCACAGATGAACTCCAGACAGGGCAAACCAGTGGGCATGATTACAGCAATTTATATAAAATAATTTAGAAAAAAATCTCCCAGCATATTACTGGAGAATGAAGCAAACTGACGGCAGTCAATACAACCACTACATATGGATTACAAGGCAAGAGCTAATCCACTATCAATAAATCCCTTAAGAAGCCATCAAAGGACCTGCATAGGCTTCCTCTCTCAAAGCCCAGAACTAAATATCCCAAAAATTCTGGAAGGTCGTACTGGCGATCCAATCAACAGTATGAAACCACACACACTTAACAAACCTAAAGGTCGAGATGTTCCTCGATTTTCAATCCCGTCCTTGACAAACATCAATCTTCATCTTCCTGCCACTGTACTGGTCGCAAACAGGGGGAAGAAATACTCGGCACAAACAGCAGTCTTTAGGCAAATTTCCTACCACAACCACCATTATTAACGACCACATGCTTGTCACACGACATGAGATACTAGGTCATTCAGGTTACAAGGGGAACTAAATTAAAATTTTCCCAAGTTATACTGAGCTCCCCGAACCGTTTCACTAACTTTTAACCCAACATTTTCCCTTACCATCAAACCCCCCACCCACAGCATATTTATTGTATTATAAAATAATAATACAGCAAATAATGCTACCCTGAGTATAAGGAGTCCATTCATTGGCATTTCTTTCACATTCTTCATTAATTTCTGCGGTGTCCTTGAAGTGGAACTTCAACCACAACTTTTCCAAAAATTATCATGAAATAAACACAATGACCATTGACCAATGGCTGATGTATACTTACGCATTGGCCAATACTCCAGTTGCACTTTTTATTGTATATAATTCTTTGGCTTTATCATCCTCACAATCAAACACAGAACCTCCTAATATCTGGGTTTTCTTACATGCTATATTATCAAGACTTACTAAACGAGGCAATACGGGCACTTAACAACTGTAAATGGCAACTATACCACCATTTACAAACCAGCCCGAAATAACACAGCAAATATGAGAACCTACCATTATTGTATCAAAAGATATGCTGGAGGGAGAAGTAGTTAACGCTTGCTTAAAAATTCAAGCACATTTCCCACACAGACGTCTGGTGAACAACTTGTCAGGTTGAGTGACTTGTTTTGACTGATGAAGACCACAAGTTTCTTCGAAGAGAAAGACGATAAAGAAACGTAACTTTCATCATAACCATTATTTTCTGTGTACACGTGTAGGCAGTGTACGTACACTGCCATCTAATGTTTGTAACACTAACTAAAAGTTTTGATCATAGAAAATGAATTTTGTTCTCGTTATAGAAAACAGATCTCTTAATAGGGGTAACCATAACATTTATGACATTTATCACATTCTTTGGGGATGTTATATTATACGGTTTGAAGCTTTGCCTATCTGTTGCTTAGATTTATGATGGCATTGTAATAGATAGCTTTAATCAATGTACTATATATTCCATAGAATGTAGCTATTGGGTTATAGTAAATGTAGGTTATCCACCTGTGAAAATACAAAACCCATGAAAAGTTCATTTGACCTACCACGTAGCTGATTTCTCTTAGCCAATATAAACATAATGGCAAGGTATACCCAAGCACGTGATCACAATGTGGTCATGGGAGGGGGATGGGGCGAACACAAATTCGCCAAATTATTGATGAAGAGTTTAGAAAAGTGGCCATGCCACAAAAGTGGCATGTACGAATACATTGTTTAGGAGAAACATTAGCACTTCTTGAGTTGTTCGGGTGCTAGATATGCTTGCTAATATCGGTTAAATTATCATTAAACTAAATACAGTTGTTGCAGAGAAGTCAACGTATTACGAGTCCGGCGACCATTAATGAATTGATTTAAACATGATATCTAATATGAAATACATGATAGCAATAACCGAGGGAGGACAGAAAGAATAGGTGGGGGAGGAATGGACACTTTTGTTTCATTTCTCATTCATGGGAGTCCAACCAAAGACTATATAACAAAGATAGGATAGAGGGTACATACCCTTAAGTAAAAAAAAAAAAAAAAGTGATGGGAATATGTGGCGCCATCTAGTTAGTTTCCAAAAAAAGTTTTAGAGAAATAATGCCAGATACTTCCATATGTTACGGATAGCTGCCAAATAGTTAAAAACTGTCATTACCATTATGTTGAGGTATGTAATTCATTTTTCAATATCTTTGCTTGACAAAATCATATCATTTAGAAAATGATTCGTAAATTTCCAGAAGTTGAACTTAAACGCTGTCATGTAGTTGAAATATGAACTTATACATATTTCATTTACTGATAAGAAATAAGATTAATCTTCATTATTCACTCTCTGTTAATAGAATTTTTTCATTATCATCGAAGTCAAAGATTTGCATTATCAGGTAAAGCAATGATTTTTGTTATTCATTTCCAATTTCGTGAACATTAATGCTCTATCTTATTGTTACATATTTTTCTAGATTACATTTTTTTTTTAAAGGAATAATTGAGACAAGTCAATACATTGTAGTTTTATTATTGAAGGTATGATATAAGGCACTTCACGTCCAAAGACAATGGAAAATTCAAGACAAGAAATACACATACAAAATTTGGATAATCATAACTAGGAATGAAAATACAGAATAACATAAAGAAATGAAATAAGCATTTTCCAATAAACATAAGAAAAAAGTGATGAAACAAACAAAAAATCAAGATAATAGGAATTCTTGAAAGCCAAATATACAATTGATTAACATGTTAGGGAGAAAACAAAAACACATCAAACATTTAGAAAACAAATAAAAAAATGAAATGCATATACAGTGCATGCAAAATTTTGTATCTAACCTTAAGACAAATGCATAGTGTACATACCATTAACCTGGTCACTACTTTTTTTTTTTTTTTGACAATAGAAACCTATAACAGAAGAAGAAAAGCTCCACATGGGACAGGATGATATTTTTTGCTTTTCTTAGCAACAAAATGTGAAGATGGTGCTTTTCTTTTTCCTCTTATTTCCTTAGGAACTTTGCATGATAGTGTAGGCGCATCGATAGATATATATCAATAAGCTTTTCAAATATACCTTCACAAAGTTATAGCATTTAACTTTGATATTACAACTTTTTACCAATTAACTCTTTTAACATTTGCTATGAAAGTATGTTAAATTTTGTTACATTGATGATATTCATATCCGGATAAAACAATGACTTTTTCTGTCCAGTCTTTTTCTTTGAAATATATGTCATAAGCTACAGCATCTATGCCTCTTTCCTGTCAACTACTCTTTGCATTATACACAATCATGATATTTCAAAACATTTTGACAAACATACCCTGCCACATATGTCAATCCATTTTCCAATACGCCTACATGGGACAATTTCAAATTAACATTATCTTTGAAACATCCTCCTCATATGTTTTAATATCAGCAAAATATTCAGAATTATCATAATCTACGCAAGAAACATCTTCTTATAGGGATTAAAACTTGATAAAAAACTCTGAAATGTCAGGTGTAGCTGCTGCATATTTAGTACTTTCGATTTCAGAGATATTGTCAATTATTCCAGCCATTTTATCTTCGTTAATAATGATTATAGGTTGAATAGGAAGTTCTCTGGGCAATGGAACTGTAAATTTCATTGCATTAAAAAATGGAGTGGCATCATCTATGCAATAGCTGCTCATAGACTTATGCAGGATCTACTTTTCTACCACAGCCTTTACTGCACTTTAAAAAAAAACTTGGAGCTGTGGGAGAAGCATTGTTCCCACTTGCATTTCTAAGGACACTGAAAAGTTCTCAAGGAAATCCTGATTGATTCTGTTTGTTAAAACATACTGAAAATCAAGGTTTTCCTTTACATCAGCCCATAAAAGCTTTCAAGTACATATATTGAGGAGCCATCCACTAACACATGAGGGGTTTTCCTTTGATCCTACAAATTTACATGAAGGAAAACTCCACTTCCTCAACTAAAAAAGTAAAGTGATCATTGTTTACACTAATTCCACATTTCCTCTCTTTACAGTGATTCTCTTTTACCACAATTAAATACAACAAACCACTAATCCATGTTGTTGATGGATTTAGCTGTGTAGATGGTTTCTTCTGGGAATTCTTTAAGGGCATAGTAAGTTGTAATGATTGCAGCTACACTTCTGCTTAAGGTCTGTGTTGCCAAGCTTACACACATCTTATTTAATGTACTGCAGCAGATATGATGGTCTGACAATTTAGATGCAAGATGTATTGAAAGTTTCTTATCAGCTTGATAAAACTGTTCTACATATTTCCATTTTATCATATTGCCATTATATATCAAACGTTAAAACATTATTTTTAACACTTTTAATCATATGAGGGGTAACATTAAAGAAATGAAGTCTATCATCTTCATTCACGATAAATGGGGAAGAGCTAGATATGCTAAGTCTATTTAGACTGCTTGGTTTGTTACATCCTGGTCACATACAACACACTTGGACAATAATCCTGTCTGATTTTATTTAAGCAATCTGTTACCATTTATTTGTAAGATATGTTATCTTATGGACCTGTTTAAAGGAAATACTCCAATGTTTACTTGTACTTCCTGCACAAACCTTTCACTATGAACAGCATAACATATTGAGCATATTTCTCTTAAGTCCAATACTATCCCATTCCTTCAGACTTTACTTCTATTATAACATACACCAGATTTTATTGAAATGGCATCAATCACCACCCCATATATCTTGTCCTTTGTTTCTAAGTCTTTGGCTTTCTTTTCTAAAAAAAAATCAAATATTGACTGATCCCACACAGAACTAAACCTTACATAACTAACATAGTAGTGTATTGTGCATATTTTTTGAGGAGCAAAAATTTTAGCAAGTAAATTATATGCCCTGGTGCTACTAAAATAAGGGCCAAGTGAAAAGCTTCTCATGTCATTTGAATAGCATCTAACTTTCTTCTAGACAGTTGACAACTTTAATTGTATTCTGAAAAATTCTAATAAAAAAACCCTTGAGATATTTAGATGCATCTGAAATTATGCAAGCTGGTAAGGTCCACTTCTGGTTACATCTTGACTGAGACATTTTTCAATGCATTAACTCTCTTCAGTAATCCACTGATCCTTGTTCTATACTTATGTAGTACTTTAAAAGATCTTTTCTTACTGTCTGACACTTCTCTGTTGACATCTGCTCATGGAAAAATTCAAATATTAGTGTTGGCAGTTGTAATAAGATTAACATATGTATATGATGAGTAATCTAATGATATCAAATACCTATGACCTACAAAACATTTCTGATTATGCTATGATGAACAGTTGTGTAAAAATACTCAAAGAAAACTATAATACAACAAATCTTATAAATATATAATCAATATCTGATATGATAATCTTTCATGGAACATTAAATACAATAGTAGATATATGAATACATAGTCATTGCTTGAATTCTGAGAGTGTACTAGAATATACTATAAGGTGAAAACATGAAATTTGATTGTGCATTGTACTGTACTATACTGAATAGGGTTAGTAAGATCAGATTGGACTTTTTTATTGCAACTTTTTGACAAAGAAAAGGGTTTCCTGAGGGGATTTTATGATATGGTTGTGGGTGAAGCTAGAGGAGGTGACTCAATACAGCATGTTCAATGCTTACCATCTCCTGAACTGAGGATTTGAAAGTAAAGAATTTTACTATTCTACTACATAATCTGAATGTTTAAGTGGGTGAAAAGAAGTAAAGGGAACCAGAGTATTACAGTGCCACAACAATCTAAATAATCAGATGGACAGTTTTTTAATTAAATCCTCAGATTAAACTTGATATGTAACTAAAGAGTCCCAAAGGACACTTATGGTATTCACTTTGCTGCCTTTTGCTTAACATGTCAACATCTAATTTAATGCCTGATAGAAAAAAAGACAGCATAGTTAACAATGAACATTCTGTTACCTACGACTGTCTGTGATGCAACATTCTGTGTGGGGCAGGGCACAGCTGGCATGTCCACAGGTTTGGGGTCATGTTCTAAATTGATGACCTCAGATCCACCAAAATTTGTTCTAAGATGTTTTAAAATAAGTATTGTATGACAGCACAGTGCCACTATAGGAAGCCTTTTTCATATACTGTGCTGGTACTGCACAAAATTTGAAACTGTATACTGCATACAGAATATATTCTATAACATTATATATTAAATCATACTGACCAAACATACAAATGAGTATAGTGTAAATAAACAATACATTAATTATATATCTACATCATTTTTTTCACACTAACAGAAAAGCTTTTATCATACCCATTATTTGAAGACTGGATTCAGATGAAACTGTTGTACACTCACTGTATCTTCTTTACTGGTTATGGAACCTGACACATCTTGGTCTGTAGAAAAAATACTAAAGGTGAAATATACATTTTGGTAAATCATAAAGGATATAATGATATTCTATATCTATATGGGCATTACTTTTTGAAATGAAAACATGTTTCTTGCAACAATAATGCTTCCCTATATTATCTTCTAATACATTATTGGAGGTGTGGAGTGAATTGCTTGGCTCTAAGTAGTTAATGCTCTTGGTACCAGTAAATTTATCCGTAAATTAACACAATTATAAACAGTTTACATAATATATATATATATATATATATATATATATATATATATATATATATATATTTTTTTTTTTTTTTATTTTTCTTTGTCGCCGTCTCCCGCGTTTGCTAGGTAGCGCAAGGAAACAGACTAAAGAAATGGCCCTACCCACCCCCATACACATGTATATACATACACGTCCACACACGCAAACATACATACCTACACAGCCTTCAATGGTTTACCCCAGACGCTTCACATGCCCTGATTCAATCCACTGACAGCACGTCAACCCCGGTATACCACATCGATCCAATTCACTCTATTCCTTGCCCTCCTTTCACCCTCCTGCATGTTCAGGCCCCGATCACACAAAATCTTTTTCACTCCATCTTTCCACCTCCAATTTGGTCTCCCTCTTCTCCTCGTTCCCTCCACCTCCGACACATATATCCTCTTGGTCAATCTTTCCTCACTCATTCTCTCCATGTGCCCAAACCATTTCAAAACACCCTCTTCTGCTCTCTCAACCACGCTCTTTTTATTTCCACACATCTCTCTTACCCTTACGTTACTTACCCGATCAAACCACCTCACACCACACATTGTCCTCAAACATCTCATTTCCAGCACATCCATCCTCCTGCGCACAACTCTATCCATAGCCCACGCCTCGCAACCATACAAAATTGTTGGAACCACTATACATATATATATATATATATATATATATATATATATATATATATATATATATATATATATATATAAACACTGCGCTTGCTCATATGTAGCCTATGGACGTTAGTATGCTGAACATTATTGTGAAATACAGTATGCATTCTACTGTTATCAACAGCAGACTAAAAGAAACAAACACACTTCACTTGGGGTTGGATTTTGAAATATTCACATGTTCACTATAAAATACTTTGCAACATATGAGACAAAATATTATTAGATTATAAATTTGGATTACCTTCTAAGTTTTGATCAGGGCAAGCATCACTGTGAAGTCTTCTTTCATTAATGTAGTTCTTTGCAGAAAAATGATGGCTGCATATGAAGAAATGTTGGTGGAGGTCTTGTGTTGTTCTGCTTGCAGTGGCCAGAGGATGTACTGCCTCTTTCCAAATAAAACACCTGCAGTCATAGTAACAGTGTCAGTCAATACATAGTAGTGCTGGTACAGCACAAGTGTGATACTTGTACAAACAAGAAAGCTGTGAATGGTCAATTGCTATGTGTAGTAATATACATGATGCCCTGGCAATTCTGAACTTGTTAAAACCTGGATAGGTTTCTCATTTTACTGGAGATATCTAAAACTACCCACCTACCTACCCTATGTCTCTGTTTTACAGAATATAACTTTCTGGTTATTTCATAGATGTGTGGACCTTCCTTATTGATATTAGATATAACCCTGGACATAATATTACCAGTTTAAGTTTGTGTTACAATCTTCCTTATTTGTAATTTGTAGGTAAACAGCAACAACCACGTACTCACCCATCTTTCTCCTTCGGAAATGTATGATAAACTAACTCAGGATGAATTCGTTACCGTCGTCTGCAGACGCAGCCATGGATAACACCAAGGAGGCATGGTGACACACAAACGTCAAAAATCGATTTCCCCGTCAAAGAATTTCTTGCACACTACATCTAGCGGGTTCCCTACGCGCTTGGTGCTGGTTTGTGCGTGGTTTGCTGGTTTCCTCGGCACATCGCTAATTTCCCCGACTCGCCCAAACTTTGTTGTATAGTCTATGATGTGAATCCCTGAAAGTGGGTTCGAATCATTGAGAAAATATAAAATCATTATCAAGTTTACTCTATTCTATATAACTGGAGGAACTTCCATCGCCCCCTTCCCTCTTTGGATACGCCCCGACGCCTACCTAAGGTTACACCGCGAGTGGAGGACTGCATCACCGTCTGTGAAACACAGTCACGTTAAAGAACTTTCTCGCTTCAAGGGAGTCTCTCCCGCAGCCACTTCCTGCAGCCTCGGGAGCGTCTTATGGTGGGGTAGGGTGGTACCGGGAGAAGGTGATATAGAGGTGGCAGATGTTACATGTACGGTGTCTTTCCCGGTATATTCCCGTACGCCTTGTAAGACTTCCGGGGTACCGTAGTAGCTGCACTTGTGTTGGTGTGCAGCTGAAAGCGGGAAGTGAACCCCAGAGACCTGTGTATCGATAATATAGTTTCCGGTATACTAAGAGAGTAGGTACGTGTATGTTTAGTAGGGTACAGTGGCCTCGGCGATATTGTGTGGACCCTGTAAGCAAAAGAACGGAAGAGGATGGGTTCGTTGGTAGTCTGTCGTGTGCAGGAGTTTGATTGTGTGAGAAATGCGAGTGTTAGCGAGGTGTGATGGTTTGTGAGACTGAAATGGTTGGGACAAATAAACGTACTAATGCAAGAGACAATAATCAAAAGGATACACTTGTTAGAAGGATGTATGGGATGAGAGGATGGAGTGAAAGAAGCTTTGTGTTATCGAAACCTGCTGAACCTTCAGGCTATAACGTGTCCACTGAGTACAACGAACTGGAGCGAAATTGTATACATTGAAGGAGGATCTGCAAATGAAATGAACTTGGCAAAGCACACGAACTGGCCAGCAGAAACCACTGCAAGATCTGCAAGGCTAGGCTGTGGGTGTGAGTAAATGAGTTCCTGACGTTTTCTTGCTAACGTAAGAAGTGGCGAACATGTATGAAGCAAAATCGTTACCTTTTTAGTGAATGGCTTCCATATTTAGTTGAACTCATTCAGTAATATATCATTTATGTCACGATAAACGTCGTTCGAATCCGTGCTAGATTTGGTTTCAGAACCTGAGATCATATTCTTATCGAAAGTTTTGATCGCCCAGGCTATACGTCTGCCAATATTTGATACTTAATCCTTGAATTAGATGAAAAATCTGAATAGAAAACAAGTTGTACCTAAGAACTTCCATTACATGCATGGTTTATTTTGATCCGGTAGCTTGATCAAGCATTTCGCCATTGATTTGAGAATAAAGACAACTGAAATCAAATTGCATTATCTGTTGATTTCACAATCAGATGTAACTAGGCTTGTACCGAATTTCGTAGTACGATAATGTCGTATAACAATGTGTTACACTAAAAGTCATTATATGATCGTGCTTTAACGCTTGTGTTTGATTTTAGGCGTTTGTTCCTACCAGAAACGATTGCTTAGGGTCAGGGTTCTCATTACTGTCACAAGGATCAAAGTTGTCACCATCTATTATCCAGCAGCATCGTAACCCATCAAGATCCTGAATAAGAAAAAAAAAAATACCATCGCAATGCACATGTTTGTCATTATACTTCCAAAACTCCCGTTTCCCATACCCTGAAATAGCGGGTAAGGAACACTAATAGTTGTTAAAAGAGCCTTATCGACTGAACCCAGAACATCCAGATAAGTTAGACATGTGTAACAGGAGTGATTGATCAAAGACCACTTTCTACAAGGATGTGATGTGATGGATCAACTCTTGCGTCAAAGCTGATACACGTCTTGCAGCTGTCCTCGAGGATCATGATGCCGATGATATACACAACACAGGCAGTGTTCTCAGAAATTGTTCCTGTGTCAGACACACAGATTATAGAGTACAAGGTGTCGGGGTTGACACTTTAGAGAAAGTAACGATATTGAGAGAAGTCTAAGAAGTTTCCGAGCTCGAATCAGTTGATGACAACCTTCACTTAACGAACTATGAATCCCACATTACCTGACCTCGTTCTCAGTTGGTGATTGATCTGTTGACAAAGTTGAGCATTCAAGCAGTACTCAGAGGTCACCATCTCGTGTATTTCCAGATCAACATTTGTCACGTCAGAAGACATACAAACATCGTTGCATCATCAAAATTTGGTCAAATATTTGTAATAATGTTCGACAGTTTATAGGATTTAATCAACGCACTGTCTACCATTTTATTTTACGTTTTACAAAAGAGAAAAAAAAAGAATCCATAAAAGTAAAGGCGTTATCTTATCGAATTTTATTTAGGGCATAGTTGACCAAATATGTGAAAAAGAATTTTACTTATCATTGACTAATTGAACGTTTGAGCTTTATCTGCCCCATTACTGCCTTGTACTGTACGCTATATGACATATTACATCATTTTCTGGAGGAAAAAGAAATCAGATTTTCGGGTTCTTCCCCCACTTGGTCTCCTGAAGCAATACGTGAAAACACTAACCAAGAGAAACTCGAAAGGACTCGAGTATGTGGTGGAAAAATTTCCGAAGATCACCGAGGCCAAGTTGACAGAAGGCTTCTTCGTCAGATGAAGAAACTCTTGGACGACCACAATTTCAGCACACATCTTGATGACCTAGAGCTGGAGGTCTGGAACTCTTTCGGTTTGCTATAAGGAACTATCTTGGGGAAAACATAAGATCTCCGGATTTTGAATGCGAATTTCGCCCAAGGTGCATTTCCTCCACTCACATCTGGACGTTTTTACAGAGAACCTTGGAGCAGTGTCTGACGAACGAGGAGAAAGCTTCCATCAGGACATCAGCGCGATGGAGCATCGATACCAGGGTTTCTGGAATGAAGGAATGGTTGTAGATTACCGCTGCATGTTACACAGGGATGAACCTGAGTCAGAGCACCATAGGAAGTCCAAAGCTCGGCGCTTTTAGCTTGTGAAGATCGCCATAGAAGGTTAAAGTTCAACGTTTTTAACTTTTTCTAGAAAGTGTCTTTGGTATACCATATACCTATGAATACTAAATTTCTGCAATAAAACGTTTGAACTGGTACAAGTTTTATCATTTTACCTTCGCCTATGCATCATGTAGCTGAAGCTGAACTGAAAAACAGTATGTATCCGTAGAAAGAAAATGAGACGTGTTGAACAAAAAGTTCTATACTGTCGGCCGGTGTTATTTGATCTTCAGGTTCATCAACTGCCAGGGTTATTAACGCCGTCATCGTCAGGTTATAACAACAAATCGAAACAAAAAAAATCTTGAACACTTTCGTCAGGTGTTCAAGGTAATTCTTAGGCCATACACGCTTTCACTGCACATTAAACTTTGTACTTCATTTTAATGTCTACTGAAAATCTACATTTCTTCTCGTAAGAAGTAAAGATCCTAGTTACAACAATTCCACATAACCATGATAATTACCCGTAAGATCATATGAAAAGTTAATATATTAGTTACCCACAATTTCATGCTCTGTACATTTTCTATCAGGTGATGTATGGTATTATTTTCTTTAAGGATAGATCTTGTATGGATAACTCAAGAAATTTAAGTGAGGTTTAGTAATATACCCTCACAGCGTCTTTTAAGCTTATATACACATGTGAGATTAAAGATATATCAAGGAAATATTTCCATAAATTCTCACTGTCGGGGCAAATTTTGAGGTTGTACATGATAATTCCCGCGGGAAATGCCCCTCCACTTGCTCATTATATTGTCACGATGATAGAAACTTACAAGGAAGATTACAATTTACGTTATACCAAAAAAAGGCCTCAAAGGGATTAGTTCCTTAGGGCAAAATTGCTTTTTGCTCTTGAGTAATGAGGGAGATGGTAAGACCAACTGGAGATATTACCCCACTATTGAATATGTTATTAGATGCCCTGGGCGTATCTAAACTATCATAATCCTGAAATAGAGCAGGATGACATATTTGCTTACACTGAAAGTCAACTTAACAAGACGAGGGCGACAGTTATCGTTGCGACATTGAGCATGAGACACCAGCATACATCCTCCTGCAGTCTGTGTGTGTGTGTGTGTGTGTGTGTGTGTGTGTGTGTGTGTGTATGACTCAGAACGATCCGTCATTTAGCTCACGTTCAGGTCTGTCCAAGAACGGCTTTGAGGCTGGCTGAGTTGAGATTCTCACATCCAAGGCTCGTCCTATTCTGACCAGAGTCTGTCACCGTCTACTAAAGCAGAATGAGTTACATGAACATATGAGACGGTCATGTGTAGAGGGTAATGGTTTTCGCTGAGGGAAATGCTTTTGTGAACGCCTCTGTGTATTTCTAAATAAATGTGTGGCCTTCAAAAACTGGCATTGGGACCACTTCGAGTGTGTCCTCCACCTGAATCAGTAAGATATCATCAGCACAGGACTTAGTGACCATATTCTATACACACATAAGGTCACTAAATCTCAGATCAACAAACAATACACCGTCCAGCTTCACTGTGTGAAACAGTACAGCAAGAAGAACTTTGTTCAGTCACTTACTGAGCGGGGCTGGTCTGATGTTACGGACTGTATCCACACTGCTGAAGCGATGGTAGGCTTCCAGACTGAATTCTATATTCATTCCGGATATGGTGTTAGCCAAGTGGGTATGGCCTCCACAAAGACCTGGGCCGGGGATCGCCAACGAAATATTGGACCTCACACGTGAAAAGGACTCGAGCAATCCAGCGTACAGTCGATATTAAGTAATACTGGTACTGAAAAAACCAGGTTAGAAATGAAGAGAGATAAAGCGAAAATATCAACACTCTATTAAGACAACGATAAGAACCAATCGAAGAAATTGGCGAAAATTATGAGGCCTCTTTGCTTCGTCAAAACTAAATTTAGCAACATCATCTTAAATACTAATAATGCATCATGTTTTGGCGGAACGTGTAAGCTGTGTAGCTGAATGTGTAAGAGGTTCCCTCAGCACCAGTATTGCTTTATCTTTAGTGAACACATTATCCGTACTCGCTGGCCGCTTTAACCCAAATCATATCAGTCAATTCCATGTTGGTCAAGATACTGTAAATTATATGTTTGGTTTAGCTGCTGTTGCAGACGATCAGGTGGGCCGAACCTTACGTAACATGAGCGTATGTAAAGCTACTGGCGCTAACATGAGCGTATGTAAAGCTACTGGCGTTCACATGAGCGTATGTGAAGCTACTGGCGTAGACAATCTTCCAGCCGAGGTTGTACATGATAATTCCCGCGGGGAAATGCCCCTCCACTTGCTCATTATATTGTCTATAAATAATGGGAACATACTTATTGATCTAGATGTGGCTAGGATTGTGCTGTGTCCGTACTGTGTACCATGTCTGAAGTGTTCGAACATGATGCATATAACCAGTTGAAATAATATCTTGTAGAGAAGGATTTGCTGTGTGAGTTCCCATCTGGAGATAGATCGTCAGAGTGTAATGATAAATTCAAATACCTTAATGTTTGCATAAGTCAGAGTGTAGGGACTAGTAATGAAAATTATATCCTTTGATTTCACTCACATCTAACTGTGATACTGAAGGTATGATATATGGCGTTCCACAAGGTTCCATACTCGAACCTCTTCTATTCTTATGCCAACGACATGATCGCGGTAGTGAAGTGTAAATGAACACCGACTTTACTGGTGTCAGGAAAGAATATATAAGTGACGGCAGAGGACCCTGAGTGTGGCGATGGAATCAGTCAGCGAATGGTTAACAGAGACTAAGTCGTCATAGCATTGATAATGAGCATGTTTTCTTTCATTACACCAAGGATCGCTGAATGAAAACGAGACTGGATCAAAGTGGCAAGTGACCTAATTAAACGTAACGTTAGACCAATCAGTATCAGGTGAGTGTCAGTATCGCTTCTGAATGACTAACTAAAAGTTTCAGATAAACTGAAAATTTTCTACACCCCCCCACCTGCATTTTCGATATGAAATCTAAAAACTTATTGTATTGGCTTTGATTGGCCATCATTTCGATTATGCTTCTTTAGGCTGCCGGTCAAGTGTACCGGTAAAGTCTTAGGAGACGGGTAAAGTCTTAGGTATACCAGTAAAGTCTTACCTATAACGGTAAAGTCTTATGTATACCGATAAAGTCTTATGGTATGATTAACTGTCAGACAAAGGTGAAGATGTCTCTGAGAAATACGTAAATTTTAAATTCGTTTTGATGGAAAAAGTTAGGTGCTAATCATCTAAAGGTTCTTGAAACTAATTTCCAATTCTTTCACAAATGTGCTATGAGCTGTGCTCCGCTCTTTGATATCAATTTCTTGTCCTTGTAAAACAATCCTATATTGTAAAAGCCGAATTATATTCTTGCACTCACTCATTTCTTTTCCTGACTCGTGCCGTTATTTTGAATGATATTATGACGACCACATGAGAAAAATAAATTGCGTGAAATTCTTGGTTAAGTATTTATGTTTAATATTTATGTATTTTGTTAAAGTAAACCCAGAGGGAATTTCATGTTTGGTTAGGGATGTCCTCAAAGGATAAGACTACGTTTTCTCTATTCAAAAATATAGAAAACGATAGCATACATATATGTGTATGGGAATACTTCTCTAAACTGCAGCCTGGGAGACGGTAAACCCTTCTGCTAACATTTAAGGGTGCAACATAAATATAAAAGCACAGAAAAACATACATAGATTGTCCTGAGAGTAGTTGGGTGGATGATTGATTGTTTAAAACCTAAACAAAACCCTCTAGAAAGGACGACAGTTGTGGGAAGACATCGATCTCCAAATGCAATATCTTTAAGTGTGACGTCTGACTGTGTATAGGCCATACCCATCTGCATAGAGCCTTTAAGGTCAACACTGTATAGTGCAGGGCATATAGTTTATCTCGAAGTCTTACAACACTTTGATGAAGACGTATGACATCTTCATTAAGACGTATTCAACATTAAGACATTAGCATTTTGAATAAGCGGAATGTCACTTTAAACGTCTAACATCTCGATTGAGATGTATAACATCTTGATTAAGAAGCATGGCATTTGGTTTGGACGTATGACATTTTGAGTACGATGTCTGACGTCCCGATTAAGACTTTTACCCTCTCAAGACTTGTAACATCTTGAGGAAGACCTTATCTATCTCCATTAGGAATCAAGACGTCTAATAATCCTTGAACACCTTCAAAAACACGATGGAGCATCTATGAACTCCATTGTAGAGGGTGGAATTCCACCCATTTGAGGATGCTAGTGGGCGTCTGTCCTCCCCTGACCCCCCTGGTGAGCTGGGTGGGCGTGGTGGATGGGTGGGTGGGATTACCGGACGTGGTGTGTTGAGAAGGGGAGCTCTGAGTCAGCAGCCTTATTGTCACCTGGGAAACATTCTTTTCTTGAGTACGATGACTTGAATATGATGACTGTACACCTTGAGTACGACCGTACACCTTGAATACAATGTCTGTACACCTTGAGTACAATGACTGTACACCTTGAGGACGATAATTTTCCGTCTGAAGTATAATGGCCTTACCTTTTGAGTACGATAACAGTTCCCCTTGAGTTCGATGATTTTACTGCTTGCGTTCGATGACAGTACCATTTGAATACGATAACTTTACCTCTTCATTATGACGATTCTACTTCTGACGTACTTCGAATAAGATGACGTTGCCCCCTCTACTATATGGGGTGTGTAGTGACCCAAGGTCGACTGGGTGACAGCCTGTAAACAGGCGGGACTGCGAAATGATTCAGAGAGATCTTAACCGAACTAGCAGAGCGTTCAAACAGATGGCAAATGAAGTTTAATGTAGACAAGTGTAAAGTGATGCACTTTTGGAAACAAGAATATACGTTACGACTCCAAACTATTCGGAAACTCTCGATGAAGGAAAGGACCTGGGAGTTGTCATCAGTAACAATTAGAAATACACTAAACAGTGTCAAGCAACAAGTAAAAAAGGCAACCAAATGTTTTGTTTCATAGGCAGGAACATAGATTATACGACACCAGAAACAATTCTCACACTTTATAATTCTCGAATAAGACCACACCTTGAATATACAGTCCAGTTTCGGTCCCCAACCTATAAGAGATACAAGGAAAAATCAATTAGAGCAAGTACAGAGACGCGCGACAAAATTGATCCCACCTTTTAGAGATCTGGCATACGAAGAGAGGCTAAAACGATTGATCTCTTCTCCCTTACAAAACGTAGACTTCGCGGCGACTTGATCCAAGTGTTCAAAATTCTGAGCAAGTTTGCTAAAGTGAACTACGAACGTCTTTTCGATATACAAGAAAATACGGTTACCAGGACAAATGGAATAAAACTCAAAACTAGAAGATGTAGTACGGACGTGGGAAAACGCTTCCTTTCCTACATGTGTGTTGAGCACTGGAATAGGTTAACGTCAGACGTAGTGAATGCTAAGACTGTAAATACCTTCAAACATCGTTTAGATAAATATTTAATAAATTCCGGTGGACTGAGAAAAACGCCAGAAATAAACTGTATAAACGACAGCGGTAACGGGGACAGTAGAAGCTAATGTGTAGCATCGGGGTGTCGGTGACAGCTTAAAAACCTGCTGAGCGGAATTACATTTTCTAGTCAAGTTAGATCCCTTTTTTTCTTTTTACCGAACAACCCGGTCCTGGGCCAATCAGGCCTCCTGTTGTGTATCTCTCTCATGTAAACCAATGTAAACAATAACCAATCTTGCGAAGAATGTGTTTGGTGGCCCATTCTTACCTGCAGTATTAATCCCTCACACCTATACTCGATGTCGGCGGTAGCAGACCAAAATCCGCTTCTATAATTGTAGATGACATGGCCTTTTCCATGTGAAGCGCCCCTCTTACGGACTTAACCTCAGGTCCACCAGCATGGAAAAGGTCAGAAGCTTGCGACGTTCGGCTTCGACGTCTCTCATTCCTTTTTGGGAATAGCTCCCCCTCACAGACCTGACCTCACTGCCTCTTTAACACCCAGGGATCGCAAGTCGGCCCCATGAAACCTCATATCTTCGCCTCCACATAAAACAACGGGTCAGCAAGTACCATGGCGGAGATACTGAGTATCATCGACAGCAAACCGGCTATAGTGGTCTTCCAGGACTTGGAAAAAGCCTTCGAGGTAACCAGTCCGCTGGCGACATTAGAGACTCTCGCTGAGAAGGGAGTCCAAGGGCAGGCTCATCGAGTGGATCCAGGACTACCTGATGCACCGCCAGGAACGAGTACGGTTCCAAGGAGTCGCCTCGTCACACAAGCCCCTCGAAAATGGCACCCCACAAGGAGGCATCCTCAGCCCAACACTCTTCAAAGTGCTGATGGAGAACTTAGTGAAACTCCCCATCAGGCCTTCGGTTAAGCTCCTCTACTACGCCGATGACCAGGTGATAGTGCGAGGGCGCACGAGATTTGCCAACGCCCAACACGCACTCAAGCTGGTTGAAAAAGAGTGCAGCAGACTGGGTCTCAAGATCAACCCTACCAAAACAAGGGCGATGGCTCTCTGCTCCACGAGGCCAGACAAGGATGCTCTCCATTCAGGGAACGCCAGTAACCCTGGGTCGACACCCACCAGTGTCTGGGAGTGTGGTATGATCGAAACCTCAGCTACAGGACTTAGCTTCAGTATCTCCGACAAAGAACAAAAAAACAGAGAAAAACATCATGAGGTCGCTGGCTAGCCCCAGCTGCTGGGGCAAACATGGAGGTGCTCAAGACCCACTACACCGCCGCCATCAGATCTCTGGTAGACCACTGTGCTCCACCATTCATTGGTCTGAGGGATGACCAGGTGACCAACATGGAGGTCATCCAAAGTGATGCACTCAGGACCATGTTGGGAGCTCCCATGTGGACCAGGATCTACAACCTGCAGATGGAGACAGGGCTGCCACCCCTAGCAGCAAGAGTCAAGCAGACGACAGCTGCGACTCTAGCTAAGACCTGCAGGTCATACAAACCCTTAACCACGAAGGCCAGAGTCCGGGTCGCCCTTCACTTAGACCACAGAATGCAAGCCATCCAAGCCTTTCAAGCGGCGGCATCCACACCGGAGACGTAGGGTACACCACACCACCGGTACCACCAACCACCTTCGCAGTCACAGCAGTGGGAGGTGAGAAGTCCAGCCTCCAGCAGGAAGACCTGAGAAGACTGGTTGTGAAAGCCCTGGCCACCGAGACACCTGCTGAAGCTGTAGCATACTTCACAGACGGCACAGTGGAACCAAGCAGACGAGGGAAGGTCGGGGGTGGCCTTCCACACCCTAAGTTATCATACTCGCCTCTGGAGGTTGTCAGATGGCTGCTCCACACTACAGACGGAGTCGGTAGTCATCTCCAAAGCCCTGAAATACACAGCCACTATGCACTCGAAGCCCGTGATAATACACACGGACTCCAAGTCATCAGTGCGAGCGCTGCAACACAACCTCCCAAAGGACAACATGGAGCTTGTCACCTCGATCCTCGCTCAACTTCAAGAGCTACAGCGACAGGGACGTCCCGTCACCATACACTAGATCACCAGCCACGTGGGGATCGAGGGGAATGAGACAGGAAACGGTGTCATCAGAGACTGCGTCTGCTGTCAGAAGTCGTCAGCGCACCCAATGGAACACTACATGCTGGACTGCGAAGTGACACAAAGTCTCCGCGCAAGAGTCCCCAGACTTCAATGAGGAAGACCATGTACTACCACCGGCCTCACTACTTCACAACACCCAAAAGAGCCAAATGGACCACCTGCTGTGGGCCATAGCTGAATACCCTCCAACTCCCAGATGAAAATAGCGCACCCAGCGCCACCTCCAAAAGAGTGCCTTCATCTCAGAAGACCTTGAATAGACACACAAGACACCGACACTTCATGCATCAAAACCAGGGAACGGGCCGCCACTAGGCAAAGGCCCATGGCGGACCAACCAGAGGTCGGATGATCTTAAACCAAACAAATAGCAAACCAGTCAGGCACTTGGCTTACCACAAGACTACAAGTGTACCACTCCGTCGTCTCCGTTAGTAGATGTCCTAACAGGACTCCTGATGCTTCATCATCCTGGCAGGTTTCATTGTGGTGTCTCACCTCCTATGTTCACCTTCTGCAGGACTGGCATGGGACATCGACTCCGCCCGTCACGAGCAGCAGCTGTAACAAGAAGGGGCTTCAAGCTACGCCCGTGGTACTCTTACATCCCTAGCGCCTCTTCAGAAGCCTCCTGGAACCCAAGCACTATTCGGCAGTCGAAGCACACTCCAGGAGCCGCGATATGGGCCACACCCACCTCCTCCTACAGTAGTTCCACGTCGAACCGGCAGCCACGCACCCCTACCACTTGCTCCTGCTTCATCTGGCATCCTCACCAGCATCACAGAACCCCTGCTAAGCCTGCCTCATTTTTCCCAGCCTGCCACAACTGGCCTCTCCTTTCCCACTATAATCCTGCGTCTTTACTAACTCACTGCCCTCTGTTATCTCACATGGTATAACTTATCCAATAAAACACCTGTTATTTAACGTGTTTTTGTGTCTTCTCTGCAGCCATGCTACTCCAATGATTTCCCAGCAGAACCCCTGCTAAAGGTAAAGTTTAGTGATCGTTCGTCTGGCAACCTTCTCGCTATGTGTACATACTGTGGACAGATGGAAAAGAGCGCCTTCTTAAAGTATAGTCATGTCCATCTGTAAGGTGATGCAATCCACCTCATTCCTATTATCATGGCGTTTACATCCGCAAACCTACTCAGATGTGAACCCAGCAACGGTTCGAACCCTGCGGCACACCACTGGTATCCCCGATTCACTTTGAGAAAGCTTTACCACGCGTCTTATGTTCCTGTCCACTGAGATGGCTCTCTGTCCAGCTGAGGAATATCTTTCTTTGTGTCTGGCTGGAAATCCAGCTTCTTATCAACCGCTCACGTGGGGGTGTCAGACGCCTTCTGGCGGTCCTGAAGCACACACACAAACCATCCACGCCATCTCTCTCGTTTGATACGGAGCTCACAGTCCCACTCATTTCTTCTCCTTAGAAACATGTCTCTCACACCGGTGGTTTGTGCTTTGCAACTGATCATCAATTTTGTTTTGTGACGAGTTTTCCCGGTATCTTACAGACCATACTCGTTCAGGGCAACTTCCCGACCTTCTCTCATAAACATTGGGACGACATCTGCCCTGTTCTACACACTCAGCACTCGCACAACAATCTTCGGAGCAATGCTTCCAGTGGCCCCTCAATTGTTCCTGCAATATCCTTTACCACGCACAGAGGGGTTTCGTGAAAACCAATGTGCCTTTCGTGGGTCACGACTCTTTATGTCGTCACTTTGAATTTCGATGCTTTCCAGATCCTCCTCCCAAACCCTTATCTTTGGTGTTTGGGTAACAACGTCTTCCACCACGTACATGTGTTTATAATGTCTTCTTTACTGTATTTGCTTCCATTGTCCAGTACAGCTCTTCCCTCTGCATTCCTTAGACTAATGAGCTGGTTTTTAACCGACAATTTACTGGTTTTTAACCGACAATTTACTGGTTTTTAACCGACAATTTACTGCTTTTTGACCGACAATTTACAGGTTTTAACCGATAATTTACTGGTTTTAACCGACAATTTACTGGTTTTTAACCGACAATTTACTGGTTTTTAACCGACAATTTACTGGTTTTTAACCGATAATTTACTGGTTTTTAACCGATAATTTACTGTTTTTTAACCGATGATTTACTGGTTTTTAACCGACAATTTACTGGTTTTTAACCGACAATTTACTGGTTTGTAACCGATAATTTACTGTTTTTTAACCGACAATTTACTGGTTTTTAACCGACAATTTACTGGTTTTTAACCGACAATTACTGGTGAACATATGGAAAAGCTCTGCAGTTTCTCCCTTGCCTTGTCCACAATGTACTTCACAAAGTTCCTCTCCTCTCCTTCTTCCTCATCTTGCGTTATTCATTACATGTCATCTTATACCTGTTCATGTCGTACCTGGTTCATGTAGGCACCTACCAAGTCTCCTAAACACTACCTTCCCCACGGGTTCTTTTTATTTCTAACATTTTTTTTTTTATCGAAGACACTTATCATTACTGAGGCTTGATGCAGGGCCATCATGACAAGACCTGTCATTCTAGAGGCTTGAGAGCTGGCTAACATACTGTCACGAGGAAAACAACACCAGCAGGAGGGAGAGAGAGGCCCTGGCTATATCTGTGAATTTCTGTCGAAGTGATGCATCTCCAGCTCTACTGTTGATAGCCTCTGAGCTTCCCCAGCCCCACCTCCCGAACCCTGTATCCCCCACACCTACACATAAACATAAAAAGCTGTTCTCCTTAATTCAACTTTTTTTTTTTCTCAATATACACTTTACAACCCCCTTCTCTGTGGCCCCTACCCCTCCCCCACCCGGTGGTCCTCGGTGATCGGCTGGGCCTTGACCGGGGTGCGGGGGTGGGTCTGGTGGGGCCGTGGTCGGCACTGTGGGCCAGACAAAGGCGGGCCCCCCGCGGCCCACCACTATCTCAATAAACCAATAATGGTTCACGAAGTAGACGCGGATCACCTCCACCCCGCCAGGCACGGCACACTAGTCAATCCTTTTTTCTTATCAATTTCCCTTCTCTTTTTCCCCTATTTATCTGTCTGCGCGTCTCTCTCTCTCTCTCTCTCTCTCTCTCTCTCTCTCTCTCTCTCTCTCTCTCTGTATATATATTCAACATTTCTTTATTTCTCCGAACACAGGCAAATATCTCTCAGTCCGTCTCCCCTTCATATTCTCTCTCTCTCTCTCTCTCTCTCTCTCTCTCTCTCTCTCTCTCTCTCTCTCTCTCTCCTCTGACCGCTGGAGTTGAGATCTATATCAACAGGGAATCGAACCCCCTTCACTTTCACTTGCAAAATTTTCAATACCAAAGAGACACTCCCGGTGCTCTCTGGAGACGCCAGGAGAGAGAGAGAGAGAGAGAGAGAGAGAGAGAGAGAGAGAGAGAGAGAGAGAGAGAGAGAGAGAGAGAGAGAGAGAGAAAATAATAACCCGTAGAACACCTGGCCGTAGAGTACATAATTCCCCGCGGATAAAACAATGGTTATGGTCGAGGCGTCCCCCATGTGATGTGATGTAAGAACGGGCTATCCAGCACATCGTCAAGACTTGGATTATCTTATCCCTTCGTCAGGAGGAGATGATGAGAGCCCCAGTTAGCGACTATGATGCCCCAGGGGCCGCGGGCTCCACTGGGCAGAAGGAAGACATCACATGTTGCCACAAGAATCATTTAAATTACCTTTTTTTTTATGTCTGTTCTCCTCCAAGACCTCCCGCTAGTAGAGAGGAAAATCCCAGTAAAGTTTCAGGTCAATCGTTCCGTGGCATGACATGGAGGTGTAGGCGGCAGCGGCCCGGCGGGTGGCGCGCTGCCCACTCTCTAAACTGCTCAATTATGTCAGCACTTAAACCCCACACACCGGGATGGCTGAGGTATTTAGTGGCTCACAGTGAGCGGTGGGGACTGGGGTACCTGGTCGGGCCTGGGGGAGCGGGGAACGTTGTGGCTGGCTGACCAGGGGGAAAGGGGTAAGGGAGAAGGGCTGGTATGTGTGGGGTATGAAGGGATTGGTGTGGGGGGGAGGGAGTCGTTTACCCTGGGTGAGGGGAGGGGAAACAAAAAAACGGGATATAAAGCTGGGCATCTCTCCAGGGATACTAAATAGAGTTAATTGAACGTTTTATGTTATGGACGAAGACTCCAGGAAAGGCGCAGGTTCCATCAAGGCGCTCCTATATTTTTTTTTTTCTTCTCTCGTATGGTTTTATTTCTTCATCAGGACGGAGGAAATTAGAACGCCCTGGGTTCGCCTTATATTGCCTGACACCCCCCACACCTCCTGCTCCTCCTCCTCCTCCCTCCTCCTTCCTCCCCCACAAAAGAAATAAAAGATAAAAGCAGGATTTCCAGCCTTTGCAACGAATGGCAATTATTCACGGTGTTCGCCCGCACTCTGGGATTTCGGAGTACAGTCGCTCAAAATAGCCCAGGGTTCGAACCTTCTTCCTTTATCATATTCAGCACACATAATATTTGAGGTAGGAAAAAATATGCAAAATCCTCAATTACAATCGTAAGTAGGACTACCTTTCTTAAGTGTGGAGGACTGCATCACATTACAAGGGGACCAAGACAAAAAGAACCCGGCAAAGTTAGTCTGGTACAAGGTGAATGAAGTTCATAACGAGTAAATGTAAAGTAAAGCTGCAGGAATATGTGTGTGAGAGAGGGACTTGAGACGACGTTGTCCCTAACCTGTCGCCAGAGTTCCACATTAGGAGATTAGTTAAGGAGACTAACTGTCTGCTGGCAATCCTTAGAATGACATTCAAGTTCATGGATAAAGTAATATTCGGCAAGATGTTCACATCCTACATAATGCCAAAACTAAATTATGCTTTTCAAGCTGGGTCACCGCAGCTAAAGAAGCATAAAAGAGCTAATAGAGAAGGTCCAGAGGAGGGCAATGAAGATGGCACCAGAGTTAAGAGAGATGAGTTACGAGGAAAACCGAGAAGCCTTAAATCTTCCCGCCTTGAAAGAGAGATGAGTGAAGAGTGATTTAATCACAACTTTAAAGTTTATAAAACTGACTGATGAAGACAGCGAACAGTTCTTCGAGAAACGTACGGATAAAAGAACCAATGGACATAACATGAAATTAAGTAAAAAAAAAAATTATTGAAAAAAGGTGACTAAGTACTTTTATTGTATAAGAAGAGGTCGATGGATGAAATGAAATGAATGAAGATATGGCTAATGCAGACATAATACATAAATTTAAGAGGTTGGATGATGGTAGAGAATATCAAGACGCGAGGGTAAATCTCCTTCTTCGTACAATATAGATAGGTATGTTCGCAATTGTACGTATATACGTACATACATATTTTTCCACACTTATTCACCATTTCAGAAATAGACGAAGAATGGCCTCACGTGCTTATCTGTCAAGTATAATGCACCGAAACCACGGTCCACTACCTAGTGTTAAGGCCAACAGATCTTTCCGTGGTTTTCCCTTCCTGCTTCATATGCCCTGCTTCAGCCCATTGATAGCACGACGCCTCCTGTATACCACATCATTCCAATTCAATTCATCCTGTGCACGTCTCACACCCCACTGCACGTTCAAATTCAGATAACTCCCGGCATCTTTCACTCCAGCCTTCTATCTCGTTCTGTCTCTCCTTCCTTATTCCTATCACTTCTGACATGTGTACATGTTTGCACAGTCTCTTCTCACTCATCCTCTCCGTTATATTCTAACTTCTTCCTTAAGGGCCTACGCCTCATACGCATACAAAACTTTCAGAACTCCTATGCCGTCAAACACATCCAACTCTGCCCTCATAAATACTGACTTTTCTTTCCACACACTCCTCAACTCACCTATGACTCTTGCCCCCCCTCTTCCACAATTCTATCCACTGTCACGTCCACTCCCAGGTACATACAACGCTCAACTTCCTCTTCCTTCACTCCGTTCAGACTCGCACTCATTACTTTATTTATATTTACATTAACTCACAACCTCTTCCGTCCACACACTCTTCTAAATTCAGAAACCGGCTTCTGCAGATTCTCATTTGACTCCGCTACCAGAGCCGTGTCATCTGCAAACAACTGACTCATCTCCCAGACAGCCGTCAACCCCAAATGACTGCAGACGCTCTCCCTCTCCAAAATTCTCGCATTTACCTCCTTCACCACCTAATCCATAAAGAGGTTAAACAGCCATGGTGACATCACACACCCCTGCCGCAGACTCACCTTCACCTGAAACCACTAACCCTAATCTCTTTCCCACATTCCTACAAGCACGCACGTTTTACTCTACTGATGAAAGATCATTAGTGCTTATGATATCTTTCCTCCTTATCTCCTTCCACAAAGCATTTCTATCAACCCTACCATATGCTTTCTACTAATCCATAAATGCCATATACAAATCCTTCTCTTTTTCTTGGTATTTCTTACACAGATTCCTCACAGCAAACACCTAATCCAGACGTCCTCTACCACTCCTGAAGCCACATTGTTCCTCGCCAGTCTGTGCATGCTACTTCCCTCTCCATCACCACTCCTCCATACAACTCACCAGGTACACTCAATGAACTTCTGTACGTAATTCGGACGGTCACTTATATCCCCTTGTTTTCATATAATAGCTCCATACAGGCATGTAGCAAGTTCACCAGTGCCTCACCTTGAGCCATACAAGCACCTAAAATCCTAACCAGTCAAAAATAATGGCTCCCTCTTTCTTGAGAAATTCATTTGCAATTCCATTCACTCCAAACGCTTTATCATACCTCATCTTACGCAAGACTTCACAACCTTTAATACTTTCACCAAACCACGCGCCACTACTCTCCTGCCTCGTGTACCACCACTTCCCAAACATCTTACATCTACTACCTTGTCATATAACACATTCAACAGTCCTTCATAACACTCGGTCCATTTTCTCTTCAACTCTTCTTAACCTGTTATCATTTCTACATCTGCTTCTCTCACTGATGCTCTATTATGCTCTCCTATTCTCCTCATAGTTTTCACCTTCTTCCAAAACATTCTCATTTTCTCTCTGCATCTTCCTTTTAAGCTCTTGCCGCTTCCTCTTGCACATCTTCCAATCACTCGCACTCCTTTCCTGAAGGCAAACCCATGCAACTCTCATCTCTCTTTCACTGGGAACTTAACCTCCTCAACCCGCCTCCCACTATCTTTTCTCACTTCACGCAAGATACACACATCTCCCGCACCTGTAAGCACAACTTCCCTAAGTACCTCCCAATCCTCCCACTCCACTAGCTTCGTTTACTCTCACCTTCTGCCATTCTTCACCCAGTCTCCAGTGGTACCTCCTCACACAGGCCTCTTTTCCGAGCTCAGTCCCTTTCACGACCCCTCCTCCTGCCCAAGTCATTCCCTCTTTCCCTAAAATCCCCAACAAACTTACACCCTCACCTTCGCCTCCACCAAGAAGTGAACCTGATACCTCACCAGTGACTCGTCTCAACACGTTATCATTCAGCAGTCTCTCCTGAGCACGCTTATCATTTCGTCCATAATTCAGTCATGTCCGCTCACCGTCAACCCCACGCATCCATGTTTACCATGGGAATGATAGCGTAACCTTTGACCTGACTCTTAAGAATTAGGTCAAAGGTAACGCCATTACCATACCTGACGATCATTATCTCCGCATTTAAGAATCGAACCGTCGCTGCGCTCAAGGATAGTCGGTGGTCGTTCCATGAATCACTGCCATTGGTGGGATCGTACGAATCCAACAGTTCAATATGCAGGACGCAGCGGAGAACAGTTAAATGGTTTTGTAGTGCACTGGGCCGCGCGCGCGACGTACGGAAGAAGACATCAAGAAACATCTGAGGAACTGATAGAGAGAGAGACAGATCCACGAGAGCAAATGTCTCGCTGGAAGTCAATACTAGGCTGGAAACCTTCACTGGCACATGAACAAGACAAAACTGGAACCACAGAATCATACCAAAAGAAACGAAATTAAAAAAGAAAAAGAAAAAGTGGAGTGGCAAACGAAGACAAGAAGAGGAGAAGACGCAAATCAGGTTGCGGGTCCGCTCGCCTGACAATACATCTGCTGGTGATGTCTCCCAGCCAACAATTCAGGATCCTTATCTTGTAAGTTTTTATTTTTATTGTGTTCAGGTGAGCAGTCAACCCCGGCCCAGCAGTCAAGTGCTCAACCACAACATAAATAAAACCTTTATCGAAATGCAAATGAAAGGTTGTCTGCAGCTGCCTCGTACAGTCAATGCCTTGGGTGCATATAATAATAATAATAATGATAATGATAATGATACTAATAATGATATTAATAGCAATAACTTTCAAAAGAGACTTGAAGGTTAAGCGTGGGTGGTTGTTGAGGGACGTGGGGGTAAAGCAGAGGGGGTTCGAACCCTCCACCTCGAATCTCTCTCTCTTTGACAGCCAAGACATCTTGGAGCGCACACAGAGGACGCACATGTACGTATTTTTCCGCCGCACACCATTACCCCTGATGCTGCTGCTGTGCGCGCAGGACACGGGGGTCGGCAGAGAGCTATGGCCACGGGGGCGTTTCCCTTCCCTTGGCCAAAGAATACCCAGCCAGCTGGTGACTCACTGGACCTCACATGAAGGTTTATGAATGGGAGGGCGGAGGATGGGGGGTAGGGAAGGTTAACTGACTCATCAGTGAGTGCCGTTCCGTTGAGTGTATAGTCACTCACCTCTAGTGGATGTCGGGTGCGTCAATAGCTCACCATGGGTATTGTAACTATGGCAGACAATGAGGTAAGGTTAAGTTAGGTTAGGTTAGGTTAGGGTAAAATACGTGGAAGAAGAAGATAGTTAATGAAGAGACAATCTGGGAAGTTATAGAGGTTTGATATGGGTATGTTGATTGATTAAGGAGACTTAGAGAGGTCAAAGGGAGTTGAGTATGGGTACGTGGGTTAACTAAAGACGTAGGGAAGTTGTGGGACTTTGACATAAGTTGATTGATTAAGAAGACTTAGGGAAGTCAGGGGTGTTTAATATGGATAAGTCGGTTAATCAAAAGACTTAGGAATGTTAGGGGAGTTGAATATGGGTAAGTTCTTCAATTAGAGAGACTTAGGGACGTTATGGGATAAAGATAGATAATTTGGTTAATCAAAGAGACTTAGGAAATTACAGGAGCTGTTATAGTAAAATTGGTCAATCAAGATCCTTTTTCGGAAGTTAAGGGAATATAACTGGGGTAAGTTGGTCATCTAAAGAAGTTGTTTGCCAAGTTACAGGACTAAAGTATGGTTGAACTGGCAAATTAAGGCACTGAAAAGTTATGGGAGTGTGATATGGCGAGGTTGGTTAACCGAGAGACTATTTGTGAAATTATGGGAGTAAATCATGGATGAAATAGTAAAGTAAGGCAATATGTAAAGTTATAGGAGAGGGATTTTTACCCAAGTTAGATCGCCTAATTAGTAGTTAGATAGAGAGGGATACTTAAGGGCACAAGGTATGAAAGAGATATTAGATCTATTTCGAGAGTTAGAGGAGGAGAGAGATAGGAAGTGAATGGGGCGCACAGGAAGTTGACAAGAGAGTGAGGTGGAGCTGGGAGTGAACTAGAGACGAGAGATGAGACTATACACTTATCAACCATAGGATACTGTAATGAAAAAAGCTAAAAAATTTTCGCTATTTTTCACATCTTGTGAGAAGTGAACATGCAGTCTGTTGGGGGATGAGAGGTCCTGAGAAGGGAGTTAATTGTTATCTGCTGATGATACAACGCTGGTGGCGGTTTCCAGCGAGAAACTGCTGAAGTTGGATACTGAGTTTGGAGGAGTATATGAAAAGCGAAAGTTGAGCGTGAATGTGAATGAAAGCAAGAATGAGGGACAAGTTAGCTGGGAAGTGATTTTGAGTGGAGAAAAATTGGAGGATGTGAAGTGTTTTAGATCTCTGGGAGTGGACTTGTCAACGAATGGAACAATAGAAGCAGAAGCGAGTAACAGGGTAGGGAAGGGGGCGAGGGTTTTGGGAGCACTGAAGAATGTGGAAAGAGAGAGCGATATTTGGGAAGGTAAAAATGGTTATGTCTGAAGGAATAGTCGTCCCATCCATACTGAATGGATGCCAGGCATGGGCCATAGATACGGTTGTGCGGAGGCGGGTGCAAATGGAAAGTTTAAGGACAATATGTGGTGGTGTGGGGTGGTCTGATCGAGTAAGCAGTGAATAGGTTAGAGAGATGTGTGGAAATATGAAGAGTGTGGTTGAGAGAGCAGAAGAGGGTGTGTTGAAAGGGGTGAGTTGTACTGGAAAGAATGAGTGAGAAAGGTTGAGAAAGAGGATATATGTATCAGAAGTAGACGGAACAAGAATAGGGAGACAAAATTGAAGGTGGAAGGGTGGAGTGAAAAAGATTTTGAACGATATGAACCTGAACATGAAGGAGGATGAAAGGCGTGCACGGGAAAGAGTGAATTAGAATGATGTGGTATACTGGGGTCGACTTGCTGTCAATGGATTGAACCAAAGCGTGTGAAGCGTCCAGGGTAAACAATGAAAATGTCTGGGGGGCTTTTAGACAAGACAACTAGAGAATGGATGTAAGCGGATGTGGCTTTTCTTCGTCTGTTCCTAGCGCTACTTCACAACCTGGGAAACCGGCGATGCAGTGTGTGTGTGTGTGTGTGTGTGTGTGTGTGTGTGTGTATGTGGGTGGGTTGGGCCTTCCTCGCCTGTTTCCTTGCGCTACTTCGCTGACGCGGGAGACGGGATTAAGTATAATATATAAACAATTTATATATATATATATATATATATATATATATATATATATATATATATATATATATATATATATATATATATATATATATTGGGGTAAAAAATGACTCCATTTAATTCCGAAAGGTTTTTGGCATGTTTAAGTCAGTGGGAGAGGCCCAGCACAGTATGTTACATATATTGTTGAGTCGTGTAGCTTGGAGAGGAGGATGAAGATGTGGCGGTCATCTGGTTTGTGAACCATGGAGTTTGGAGCATTACAGATTTAGTACATAATACTCTAATTATCATGGGAGATGAACCAACCATTTTGTCATGCGTGGCAGGAATGGATGTGTCGGTTTGATATAACTCAGGACGGTATTGCTCCTACAGCCGACTCTAGTGAAGGAAAATCTAGAAAAAATAAAATAAGTAGGAAAAAACACAAGAAGGAAGATTAAAGACAGGGAAATGTGTGTGTGTGTGTGTGTGTGTGTGTGTGTGAGAGAGAGAGAGAGAGAGAGAGAGAGAGAGAGAGAGAGAGAGAGAGAGAGAGAGAGAGAGAGAGAGAGATGGCTCATGATGGTATGCTGGAAGGGAAGGCTCATTCCAGACGAGATCAGGTATTCATAGCAATATGGGGAAATATCCTTACGAGGCGAGATATGTGATAGTACGTGTGCTAGACATGTCCTCTGGTGTTCCAGGTTGAGAAACTCTGGAAAACCATTTTCTATAACTATCCATTTTCCACTTTTTTTATTCGACAAAATCCACAATTTTTTTTTTTTTTGTCCTTTCTGCACTTCCAGTAGATTTATTCACCTCGGTGTAGTGGTCAGGTTTTTTTTTTTGCTTTATCTTCTATGTCTTCCTTCATCATTGTCCTCAGCTGAGTAGTCTATAAGCTGGCTCTCCCTCCCTCCCTTCTATTCTCTCTCTCCCTCACATCTCTCTCCCTCTATATAGGCCTCTCTTCCTTTCCCTGATGAACCTGCACTCGCTCCCTCCTCTCACCGCAGCCCACCCTCAACCTCCATCTCGCTACACCCTTACTCTCTCTCTCTCTCTCTCTCTCTCTCTCTCTCTCCTCTGCAAGAAGACCTACCCCCTCACCCCCTTCTGTGTCTCCTCTCCCCCGTCGGCCGCCGGAAGAGCGCGGCGGCTCCTAACATGTTGTGAGAGTCGCAAGGGCTTTGATACGGGAGCCGTGGGAGGTGAGGCGTGCAGACCTGGCCCTACTGATGGGTCTGCAGGGGCGGCCCTGCTGGGCGGGGAGGGGGCGTGTTGCAGCCCATGCATGCACGTTCTCACGTGGGTCTCTTTCACTCCCCCGGTGACGTCTCTCTCTCTCTCTCTCTCTCTCTCTCTCTCTCTCTCTCTCTCTCTCTCTCTCGCTGAGAGACGGAAGACTCGGGACGTGGAGAAAAAAGATTTAGATGAAGGGGATGAGACACATATCGGACGCCCATGGGGGAGGCAAACACGTCGACGAGGCTGGGATTAGGTGGGAGGATTGACTGAAGGATGGGAAAGGAGAGAGACAGACAACCCAGAGAAATAGGAGGGAGAAGAGACGCAGGGAGAATAACGATCCGGAGACGGAGGGAGGGAGGGAGGGAGGATGTACAGAACGGCAGGAAGGTATTCTAATCACATCGCTAGATCTAAGCGGGTCATCTTGACACTTTTATGCACAATGACAAACTCTCTCTGGCTCGTCATGCGCTTGGCAACGACAGCCAAGGAGGTGCACAACGTGTTGCCTGACGGCCTGACGTGACGAGCACGTCAATCTGTGTGTGTGTGTGTGTGTGTGTGTGTGTGTGTGACGTCACAAGTGGCCCTCTCCTGTAAAGCCTCATTAGTGTGACTCCCTGGTCTCTGGTAACATCACATGATGCCCTTTTCTTTTCTGACATTCTCAGTTCATTCATTTATATTTTGGTTCATCAGTACGTATGGTCTGTTGACCCATTCCTTAAAACTTACATTGACTGCAGAGGTCAAGACAGGTCAAGCATCTCATTCGTGGGGACTATGGTAATTAATGAGGCGGTTAACGCAATAGCGTGACCGGTTCTTCCACCACAAAAACACTGACCTGTACGAGGCCATCCATAACAGAGGAATTCGTGATACAAGAAATCTTATCACCTCACCAGGATGTTACACCACTGGAGGCAGTCAGACATCAGCCAGTGCTGCGGGAAAGTGAGGAAAGGGCAAGGGGTTTGAACGAGCAGATTCCCTCCTTTCCCAGCGTCAGTCAGTTCTCCAGGAACGAGGGAGGTAGGTCACCTTAGGAACAATCCCCTCACACTGCCACACACTACCCTGCCTCCTAGCCTCCATCACCTCCCCGAGTCAGTACCAAAGGCAATGAGTCGCCAGACAGTTACACAGCCCTAGAGGTAAGCGTTCCACCACACACACGAACTGATCCACGACACTCTACAAGGAGCCTCACTCTTGCGTCATCTAGATCCTTCCGTTCCGTCATCAGTGCTTCCCCTCCAACACTCAAACTGGCCCAATGATCGTAAGAGCTCATAATCTCTTGGTGAGTTACGATGCCACTGCCATCACCCCGAACCCCATTATATCCCGCGAAGAATTTTGTAATAGTTTGGCTCACACAGGCATTCCAAGTTCCATAGACTATCAACAAACTTTGTGATATGAAGACTTCCTCTACCATCCAGTGACTCGTCAGCTTCACACAATATATCTGTGGCAAATGAGAGCGATGCGAAACCTCTCTGGCTCTCGCCAAGGCTTTCATCTTCGTCAGTCATAACATAATCAACAGTAGAACCCATCAACATTGGGCTGAGGAGAAAATCTCCTCCCATGGCTTGTAGACATTCCTCAGGAAGCGTTGCCAACCTGTACACTACCGAGGGGGAGGCCATCTTCACCTTCCAGTCCCTCACCTGCGGCGTCCAACATGGCACAAATATGGAACCATCTGTGCTTCTTCTAGCTCATAATGGTGTCTTGTTGGAGGCTTCTCTTCGCCTGTTTGCTGCTGTCAAATCCACCAGGTCTCCGCCTGGCGCGGGTCTACACGCCACACACAGCCCACACACACACACCTGATCGATGGCAAGCCGTTGACGACTCTGTCATTGGTATAAGCGTTGACATCCCCCATCTCGACCATATCACCCTTGAGAACATCCTTATCAGCATCCAAAACCGCCAACTACTTACTCGTACATACCAGCGCTGAGGTCAAGAATCTCAATCTTACTTCCCCAGTCTTGTCCCACACCCCTACTGTCTCACTAGACCCCAGCCTCCTCCAGGTTGTTCACTCCACCAAGCTTCCAACCCTGTCCCACACCCCTACTGTCTCACTAGACCCCAGCCTCCTCCAGGTTGTTCAGTCCACCAAGCTTCCAACCCTGTCCCACACCCCTACTGTCTCACTAGACCCCAGCCTCCTCCAGGTTGTTCAGTCCACCAAGCTTCTCGGTGTCACTCTGGACGATAAACTAAGCTGGAAGGAACACGTCAGCACCATCATCAAATCCTCCAGCTATCGTCTCTACATTCTCCGTAGACTCAAGACACTTGGACTCCCTGCGCCTGAACTCAAGAACATCTACACAACTTTCATTCTTCCTAGACTCACCTGTGCCTCCCCTGCCTGGCCTTCCTCCCTATCCACCACACACCAGGGGCTGCTGGAAAAGGAGGTACAGAAAAGGGTATGCAAGATCATCCTGGTTCCCTTTTGAACTACTTTTCAATAATCTCTTCAACAATTATCTGGACCCCAACCACCGGTTGGGGAAACAGTTATTGAACCAATCTCGCCACCGTCATCTCCTACCATGTGGATCCCACGTCCCCCGGGACACAGTTCGTCACTACAACCACATCGGACCCTTCCGTGCTCGCGCAGACCCCCCGGAAAAACAGCACCATCATATCCAATGTTAAGGTCATCAATGGTCATAAGACTACCACCCTAATGATAGTAGCGGTCAGCGTCCCTGACCGTGGCGCATTCACGGGCCGCTCAGGGCCGAGCGCATAGGTTCGAATCCTGGTTGCGTCAGTCGGTCCACAGTCAACCCAGCTGTTGAATGATATTTCTCTTGGTAAAGGAGTTAGAGTTAGTAAATGAATTAGCGTTACACTCTCCAATACCGTGGTCGTAATTTTTAACATGATTGAGCAAAGCATTTGATTCTTTTCCCGTGCTCATATTATATCTATGTTTTTTAAGTCTAACCCTTACCAGTCTGCTCAACATGAAATATACTACCTTTCTACAAGGTACCGTGTAAACACAGCCAGCAGGATGCTTGAAATCCTTTAATGTAAATGTTGCCTTCAGCGATAACAATACTATAAATAATATCTTAATGAAAAACTCACCAGAAAATTCTGCTGACATGAAGAATAATGATGATAATAATGATAATGATAGTAACACTTAACTACCACTAATGATAATTATGATAATAGTATTAATGATAAATGATGATTGCCATTATCATCATTATTATCATTTCAGAAAATATCTCGAGACGACAGCTGAGAGAGAGAGAGAGAGAGAGAGAGAGAGAGAGAGAGAGAGAGAGAGAGAGAGAGAGAGGAACACCACATCTGGTTAATGGCCAGCAATCGCCTAACGAACTAACTGCCTGTGACGGTAAGGTTAATTACCACCAACCATCGTATATCTCCCCACTCCACTCCACATCCATCCTCCACCCGTCACTCCTCCTCCATCTGTCACATCTGCACCCATCTCATCGACTACACCCGTCACGTCCTCCACCCGTCACTTCCCCACCCGTCACATCCCCACCCGCCACATCCTCCACCCGTCACATCTATTGCTTCCGTCACTCCTCCATCCGTCACATCTACGACAACCGTCACTTCTCCACCTGTCATATCGACATCCGTCACTTTCCATCCGTCACTCTTTAACCGTCACACATCACCTGTCACATTCCAAAAACCTCTCGTCACCCGTCACGCTACACCTGTCACATTCCAAAAAACTCTAGTCACCCGTCACGCTACACCTGTCACACGTCATCCTTCAACCGCCATTACCCGTCACACTCCAATCATCACACTTTATTCGTTCCTCTCCAATCGTCACTCTCTCTATATTCGTCCCTCTCCAATCGCCACAACCAATCTTTCACTCAGTAATCGTCAGTTACTTTCCCTATCTCTCCAATCACCACATTCTGCCCAATCACGTCTCTGACCATCTCTCCCTCTCCAATCACCACATTCTCCTTAATCATCAGTCTCTGACCATCTGTCCCTCTCCAATCACAACATTCTCCCCAATCATCAGTCTCTGACCATTTCTCCCTCTCCAATCACCACATTCTCCCCAATCAACAGTCTCTAACCATTTCTCCCTCTCCAATCACCACGTTCTGCCCAATCATCAGTCTCTGACCATCCCTCCCTCTCCAATCACCACGTTCTGCCCAATCATCAGTCTCTGACCACCGATAATAAGTTTTTACCAATCTCATTCCACCGTCTCCTTCGTCACCCGTCAATATGGCCATGAATCAGATCGCTTTATCTGTCATGATCATCACCCGCCACTCATCCCTCGTCACCCACCAACCTCCTCACCTCCCTTCATCCGTCTCTCCCTACTAAGAACAGCAAGTTAACTGCATGGCAGACTGGCTCCCAGACAAGACACAACGACTGGTGTTATATGAGGGGGAAGCGTCAGACTGGCTGCACGTGACAAGTGCAGTGCCACAAGGATCAGTCCTTTGCTCTGTCCATTCCCTCATCTGTTTGGATTGAGCTGGACGCAGGGGGTCATCACCGTTATCTTAACATTTTACCGTCGACTACGAAATTAGATCCTAAGGCTCAAACATAAGGTGGCTGACAAAGCAAAGAGGATTCGATACAGCGATGCAGTGGTCAGAAATCTGATACACGGAGTTCATTGTAGATTGATGCAAAGGAATAGATTTCAGTGATGAGATTCTAAGATACGATTTATCAAGTGACTGATAAGCCATTATCATAAACACAGGAGAAAAAACCACCTCTGAGTGATTAGCTAGCAATGGTATGAAATTACGTCAAGTAAAGCTTGGCTGCATCTGCTAGAATAAACAATACTAGATTTTATAGCTATTAAACCAAAGATGTGAAACGTAGCTCATTAGAACGTCCTAGTTAGCCCACATCCAGACAACACTGTCCAGTTCCAATCATCAAATTTCTATCAGTGTTGAAGAAAAAGTAAAGTGAATACAGAGAAGAACAACATAACTCGTTCTGTTGCCTGAAATAAACCTTAGGAAGAAAACCTCAGAAATCTGAAATTGCATTCTCAGAAAAGTGAACCTCAGGTTCATAGGAGATCTAAGTGAAAGTTTTCAATACACTTAATAATTTCGACCATATAACTAACCATATTTAGTTCACTTTAGATACACCCAGTGACCAGAACCATCAGTGGGAAGTTAAAAAGTGAGAGAAATAGTACTTTAAAAAATCTGGAATAAAAGTACAAGCAGACGTTGTGAGGGTAATCACTTTCAACTCGTTCCAGTCATGGCTAAACAAGTACTTCAGTAATATCAGTTGTTAGTAAACAAGCCCGTTCAAGTATGATGGTAATATGCACGCACTTCAACCTTTTTTTCATATACAGGAGACTGGATCAAACACCTCCCCTCCCATACTGCCGGCTGCTGAAACCATATCAGAATAAATTTCCATTCACACTTTCCCACAAAATTTCCACGTCAGTATACCCTCTCTCGCTCCCCATACTGTACACGGTGTTCATGCATAGCTATTTCCAACTAGCTTAGTGAGCGGTGGGCGGGGAGTAGCCTTCTGTTGTCCCAGTTTAAGTAGATTAGGGATTTAGGATCGTATAACTGACCTCACAGACCAACAGATCTTCTGTATAGCATCTTATCTTTTCCCACCTGCATATATCACTCCCACCTATTTACTCCCCACTTATTCACTCCCCATCCATTTACTTCCAAATCATTCACTCCCCACCCATTTACTACCTACTTATTCACTCCCCACCCACTTACTACCCACTTATTCACCCTCACCTATTCACTCCCCATCCATTTACTTCCCAATCATTCACTCCCCACCCATTTACTACCCACTTATTGACTCCCCACCCACTTATTCACCCTCACCTAGTCACTCCCCATCTTTCACTCCTTAGCCATCATTTCCCATCTACGTATCTTGCTCCCCACATACGTTTCGTCTGTTAGCGGAGAAAACTGAATTCAGTTTTGACCAACTATCATTCGCATCATATGCAAGACAAATCCTTTCTTTAGAAGTAACCAGACCTGCTACAAACTTGAGGAAAACGCGGACTGGGTCATAAACCTCCTGAAGAACCATGTTCACTTGTATATCAAGATGAACTTCGGCCTTATAACGAGCACAAGTTTCCCTCAGAGAGTACCACTGTTTTGCCCTTAACGAGAGACCATAGTTCAGTGCTGATTGTGGTTCGAGCCACATGTTTTCCACAGGTTCGAACCACACCATTTCCAAAGGTTCGAACCACACCATTTCCACAGGTTCGAACCACACCATTTCCACAGGTTCGAACCACATCTTTGCCATAGTTTCACGTTTCCCACGCAGACAAATCCTCCTCGTACGCATGTGCAATTCTGTTCAATTACCTTTTTTTTCGGACCATGTCTCCAGTAGAGACCATCCCCCACACGTCCCGCAGGCCCCCATCCCCATCTCTCAGTAACTCTACACCAATTTGCTTGATGGTGTTGCGCCCAGTGTTTGGCTGTTGTCAGTATAATGGTGGAAAGCCTTCACGTGGTTCATGATGAAGGACAGGGTCACACACGCGGCTCCTCGCCCACAGCTCGAACTGGCTACTTCAAGTTGAGGAGGGGGAGGGGAGGGGAGAGGGGGGGGAGGGAAATGGGGAGGGAGAGGGGGAGGGGGGGAGAAGGGGATGGAGAGGGAGGGGGAGGGGGAGAGGGGGAGGGAGAGGGGGGAGGGAGGTGTGTGAGTGTGTGTGTGTGTGTGTGTGTGTGTGTGTGTGTGTGTGTGTTCTTGAGAGGTGGAGAACACGAACCCACCCCCCCCTTTTTTTTGAACACTGAGAACGAGAACATCTGTAGTGGTGGCAAGAACTTATGACAACAGTAGGTGGCAGTGTTCATTAACAGCTGTCAAGAACAGTGCCAACAGGGTGTAGATAGCGCAAGCAGTGACAACTGTGCCAGAGCCATCGTCAGCGGTGCCTGTGGTGGCAGCACTGCTCTTACACCCCCCCCCTCCGCTGTCAACAGTGACACTTGCGTTGTCAGAGCAGTTGTCATCAGTGCCAACAGAGCTGGTCGTGGTATGAGAAACCGCTATCATCACTGACAACAATCGCCGTTTGCCAAATGGTGGCAATGGTGCCACGTAAGCCGCTATCGCTGGTGTCAGCTGTTGGCAGTGATGCCACCATCAGCCGCTACCACCGATGCCAGCTGTTGGCAACGGCAGTACCCGACCATCCTGCCTTGCCCTCCCCCACCCCCCCACCACACACGTCGGGGTCCCCTCGTCCTTTTTCCCACACTAATTTGCATACGCGTCTGGCCCAGCGGCCGCCGACGCGTGAAACGAGGATGCTGCTCCTCCCGTGGCACCGGCGTGACGTGTTGTGGTGTGCCGCTATGTGACGGTCGGCAGGTCGCTGTGTGACGGGCCGTGCGCTACTGTGTGGCCTGTTGCGTCTTGCTCCGCTCTCTGTGGTAGGTCTTCCATGTGACGTGTGTGTGTGTGTGTGTGTGTGTGTGTGTGTGTGTGTGTGTGTGTGTGTGGACCTTCTGACGTGTTGTTTACCATTATGTGACTACAGTGATGAGTGCTTTGTTATGGGACGTGTTTTATTCTGCTATGTGACGTGTGTTGTCTCCTCATGTGACGCCGTACGCCTACCAGTTTGCTCTGTGACGCATTATATTTTGTCGTGACGTACTGGGCTTTGGTATGTGACGGGAGGTATATCTTGCCGTAACGTGTTGTGTTTTGCTATCAGAAGTGTTTTGTGATGCTGTTTGACGCGTTGGGTCCTTACACCTGGGCGTCCTGGTAGACCCCATTCTTGCTCTCGACCAGTACCACAGTTCTACCATATCCTAGCTACTACAACCACCACTACCACTACTATTACAGTTACCCTCTCTCTCTCTCTCTCTCTCTCTCTCTCTCTCTCTCTCTCTCTCTCTCTCTCTCTCTCTCTCTCTCTCTCTCACTCCACCACGATACTAGGATTAAAGAAAAATAGAGAGATGAATCCCTGTTATTCGCATATACAATATGCCTTGCGCGGGAGGAGAGGAGGAAGGGGTGTAGGGTAGGTAGTAGGTGAAGATGGAGGAGAGGCGGGCGGGAGGAGGAGGAGGAGGTGTAGGAAGCAATCGGAGACCCATTCCGTGAGGAGGAGGAGGAGGGGAGTCCCGGGGTGGTGTTTATTAGCCTGGTAATGGGCGCTGGGAATGTTGAACGCTAGGAATGTTGCTTCCGCCCTGACCCCCAACCTCTCAACTGCAAATTCCTCGTTGCCGTTGAGAGATTGCATTATTAAGACACCGAGAGGAAGTGGAGCAATCTCATTTTACTGTTGGAGGACTGGCAGCGACTGTAATTTGCATATATGAATATGTGATTAAAACGAAGGGTATATTGTACGTATGTACAAACATACACAAATTGATACATTACTACGCCAAAACTAATTTCTATGAAAGAATCCTGGTGTTGTCTAGGATCTTTCTAAAGTCTCCTGCAGCTCAGAGCGGCGCTGCTTTCAGTAGCAGGGAAATGTAGACTCTTATGGAGTGAGAAGTTCTTTGACAAGATTGTACTTCCAGTAATACAACCTCGCTAAGGGTGACTTTTCACACTCGGTGTGAGTCTGATATATATATATATATATTAACTTGTATTAACTTTCTAAAATGGGAAACAGAAGAAGGAGTCACGCGGGGAGTGATCATCCTCCTCGAAGGCTCAGAGTGGGGTGCCTAAATGTGTGTGGATGTAACCAAGATGTGAAAAAAGGAGAGATAGGTAGTATGTTTGAGGAAAGGAACCTGGATGTTTTGGCTCTGAGTGAAACGAAGCTCAAGGGTAAAGGGGAAGAGTGGTTTGGAAATGTCTGGGGAGTGAAGTCAGGGGTTAGTGAGAGGACAAGAGCAAGGGAAGGAGTAGCAATACTCCTGAAACAGGAGTTGTGGGAGTATGTGATAGAATGTAAGAAAGTAAATTCTCGATTAATATGGGTAAAATTGAAAGTTGATGGAGAGAGGTGGGTGATTATTGGTGCATATGCACCTGGGCATGAGAAGAAAGATCATGAGAGGCAAGTGTTTTGGGAGCAGCTAAATGAGTGTGTTAGCGGTTGATGCACGAGACCGGGTTATAGTGATGGGTGATTTGAATGCAAAGGTGAGTAATGTGGCAGTTGAGGGAATAATTGGTATGCATGGGGTGTTCAGTGTTGTAAATGGAAATGGTGAAGAGCTTGTAGATTTATGTGCTGAAAAAGGACTGATGATTGGGAATACCTGGTTTAAAAAGCGAGATATACATAAGTATACTTATGTAAGTAGGAGAGATGGCCAGAGAGCGTTATTGGATTACGTGTTAATTGACAGGCGTGCGAAAGAGAGACTTTTGGATGTTAATGTGCTGAGAGGTGCAACTGGAGGGATGTCTGATCATTATCTTGTGGAGGCTAAGGTGAAGATTAGTATGGGTTTTCAGAAAAGAGGAGTGAATGTTGGGGTGAAGAAGGTGGTGAGAGTAAGTGAGCTTGGGAAGGAGACCTGTGTGGGGAAGTACCAGGAGAGACTGTGTACAGAATGGAAAAAGGTGAGAACAATGGAAGTAAGGGGAGTGGGGGAGGAATGGGATGTATTTAGGGAATCAGTGATGGATTGCGCAAAAGATGCTTGTGGCATGAGAAGAGTGGGAGGTGGGTTGTTTAGAAAGGGTAGTGAGTGGTGGGATGAAGAAGTAAGAGTATTAGTGAAAGAGAAGAGAGAGGCATTTGGACGATGTTTGCAGGGAAAAAATGCAATTGAGTGGGAGAAGTATAAAAGAAAGAGACAGGAGGTCAAGAGAAAGGTGCAAGAGGTGAAAAAAAGGGCAAATGAGAGTTGGGGTGAGAGACTATCAGTAAATTTTAGGGAGAATAAAAAGATGTTCTGGAAGGAGGTAAATAGGGTGCGTAAGACAAGGGAGCAAATGGGAACTTCAGTGAAGGGCGTAAATGGGGAGGTGAAAACAAGTAGCGGTGATGTGAGAAGGAGATGGAATGAGTATTTTGAAGGTTTGTTGAATGTGTCTGATGACAGAGTGGCAGATATAGGGTGTTTTGGTCGAGGTGGTGTGCAAAGTGAGAGGGTTAGGGAAAATGATTTGGTAAACAGAGAAGAGGTAGTAAAAGCTTTGCGGAAGATGAAAGCCGGCAAGGCAGCAGGTTTGGATGGTATTGCAGTGGAATTTATTAAGAAAGGGGGTGACTGTATTGTTGACTGGTTGGTAAGGTTATTTAATGTATGTATGACTCATGGTGAGGTGCCTGAGGATTGGCGGAATGCGTGCATAGTGCCATTGTACAAAGGCAAAGGGGATAAGAGTGAGTGCTCAAATTACAGAGGTATAAGTTTGTTGAGTATTCCTGGTAAATTATATGGGAGGGTATTGATTGAGAGGGTGAAGGCATGTACAGAGCATCAGATTGGGGAAGAGCAGTGCGGTTTCAGAAGTGGTAGAGGATGTGTGGATCAGGTGTTTGCTTTGAAGAATGTATGTGAGAAATACTTAGAAAAGCAAATGGATTTGTATGTAGCATTTATGGATCTGGAGAAGGCATATGATAGAGTTGATAGAGATGCTCTGTGGAAGGTATTAAGAATATATGGTGTGGGAGGCAAGTTGTTAGAAGCAGTGAAAAGTTTTTATCGAGGATGTAAGGCATGTGTACGTGTAGGAAGAGAGGAAAGTGATTGGTTCTCAGTGAATGTAGGTTTGCGGCAGGGGTGTGTGATGTCTCCATGGTTGTTTAATTTGTTTATGGATGGGGTTGTAAGGGAGGTAAATGCAAGAGTCCTGGAAAGAGGGGCAAGTATGAAGTCTGTTGGGGATGAGAGAGCTTGGGAAGTGAGTCAGTTGTTGTTCGCTGATGATACAGCGCTGGTGGCTGATTCATGTGAGAAACTGCAGAAGCTGGTGACTGAGTTTGGTAAAGTGTGTGGAAGAAGAAAGTTGAGAGTAAATGTGAATAAGAGCAAGGTTATTAGGTACAGTAGGGGTGAGGGTCAAGTCAATTGGGAGGTGAGTTTGAATGGAGAAAAACTGGAGGAAGTGAAGTGTTTTAGATATCTGGGAGTGGATCTGTCAGCGGATGGAACCATGGAAGCGGAAGTGGATCATAGGGTGGGGGAGGGGGCGAAAATTTTGGGAGCCTTGAAAAATGTGTGGAAGTCGAGAACATTATCTCGGAAAGCAAAAATGGGTATGTTTGAGGGAATAGTGGTTCCAACAATGTTGTATGGTTGCGAGGCGTGGGCTATGGATAGAGATGTGCGCAGGAGGATGGATGTGCTGGAAATGAGATGTTTGAGGACAATGTGTGGTGTGAGGTGGTTTGATCGAGTAAGTAACGTAAGGGTAAGAGAGATGTGTGGAAATAAAAAGAGCGTGGTTGAGAGAGCAGAAGAGGGTGTTTTGAAATGGTTTGGGCACATGGAGAGAATGAGTGAGGAGAGATTGACCAAGAGGATATATGTGTCGGAGGTGGAGGGAACGAGGAGAAGAGGGAGACCAAATTGGAGGTGGAAAGATGGAGTGAAAAAGATTTTGTGTGATCGGGGCCTGAACATGCAGGAGGGTGAAAGGAGGGCAAGAAATAGAGTGAATTGGTGTCATGTGGTATACAGGGGTTGACGTGCTGTCAGTGGATTGAAGCAAGGCATGTGAAGCGTCTGGGGTAAACCATGGAAAGCTGTGTAGGTATGTATATTTGCGTGTGTGGACGTGTGTATGTACATGTGTATGGGGGGGGGGTTGGGCCATTTCTTTCGTCTGTTTCCTTGCGCTACCTCGCAAACGCGGGAGACAGCGACAAAGTATAAAAAAAAAAAAAAAAAAAAAAAAAAAAAAATATATATATATATATATATATATATATATATATATATAGTCATTTATTTTTTTATTTTGCTTTGTCGCTGTCTCCCACGTTTGCGAGGTAGCGCAAGGAAACAGACGAAAGAAATGGCCCAACCCACCCCCATACACATGTATATACATACACGTCCACACACGCAAATATACATACCTATACATCTCAATGTACACATATATATACACACACAGATATATACATATATACACATGTACATAATTCATACTGTCTGCCTTTATTTATTCCCATCGCCACCTCGCCACACATGGAATAACATCCCCCTCCCCCCTCATGTGTGCGAGGTAGCGCTAGCAAAAGACAACAAAGGCCCCATTCGTTCACACTCAGTCTCTAGCTGTCATGTAGTGATGCCCGAAACCACAGCTCCCTTTCCACATCCAGGCCCCACAGAACTTTCCATGGTTTACCCCAGACGCTTCACATGCCCTGGTTCAATCCACTGACAGCACGTCGACCCCTGTATACCACATCGATCCAATTCACTCTATTCCTTGCCCGCCTTTCACCCTCCTGCATGTTCAGGCCCCGATCACTCAAAATCTTTTTCACTCCATCTTTCCACCTCCAATTTGGTCTCCCACTTCTCCTCGTTCCCTCCACCTCCGACATATATATCCTCTTGGTCAATCTTTCCTCACTCATTCTCTCCATGTGCCCAAACCATTTCAAAACACCCTCTTCTGCTCTTTCAACCACGCTCTTTTTATTTCTACACATCTCTCTTACCCTTACATTACTTACTCGATCAAACCACCTCACACCACATATTGTCCTCAAACATCTCATTTCCAGCCCATCCACCCTCCTGCGCACAACTATCCATAGCCCACGCCTCGCAACCATACAACATCCTTTCCAATATATATATATATATATATATATATATATATATATATATATATATATATATATATATATTGGAAAGGATAACAATTTTGTGAGCGATCAAGAAAGTGCACTTGGGAACTTATCGTGTTTCATTTTCCCCGTGGACTCATAGGAATATCTTGATCACGCGCAAAATTGTGATCCTTTCCAATATATATATTCTATTTATATCTATTTTGCTTTGTCGCTGTCTCCCGCGTTATTTATTTATCTATTCATTTATTTATTATTCTACGACTGGATTATATGATATATCCACATATATCCAAGGCACTCAGTTTTCTCTAACATCTACTTCAAAAGAAACAAAAAAAAATAAGGTTCCAACCCCCCCGTACAGGATCCAACACCAGAGAGAAAAAATGAAAGTCGGGAAACTTGGGATGGCGTCTATAGCGGCAGGGGTGAAGGGCAGTGGCCTTCCTGAGGGGTGTGGCCAGGTGTGGGTCCCTTATCCAGCCTTCCTGTGGGGTGTGGCCAGGTCTGGGTCCCTTATCCAGCCTTCCTGTGGGGTGTGGCCAGGTCTGGGTCCCTTACCCAGCCTTCCTGTGGGGTGTGGCCAGGTCTGGAGGCCCTTACCCAGCCCTCCTGTGGGGTGTGGCCAGGTCTGGAGGCCCTTACCCAGCCTTCCTGTGGGGTGTGGCCAGGTATGGGTCCCTTACCCATCCTTCCTGTGGGGTGTGGCCAGGTCCGGAGGCCCTTACCCATTCTTCCTGTGGGGTGTGGCCAGGTCTGGAGGCCCTTGCCCAGCCTTCCAGAGGGGAATGGCAAGACCTGACGCCCTTCACAATCTCCCCTCCTCCCATCTAAGTTCCCCTTCCCCTTTCCTCTCTCAAGTCACCCCTTCCTCATCCTCACTCTCCCACCTCCCTCCATCTCTCTCTCCCATCTCCCCCTCTCTCCCCCAGGCCTCTTCTTTCGTCTGCCGACAACATGCAATACGGACTTTCAGACGAGATCTTATAACTTATAATGACTGTAATTTGAACAGGGATTTACCAAAAGTCTTAAACAAGTTCAACTGGAAATGGCTCATATATTAGCTCAAACTCTCGCCACCGTCCAGAATTTCGCGGCAACGGCCTTTACTGAGGCTTAAAGTTTTAAACCATATAGACAATAATGCTCCACAACATAGCCACCTGGCCTCGGCCCGTCAACATAGCCGCCTGGCCTCGGGCCGTCAACATAGCCGCCTGGCCTCGGGCCGTCAACATAGCCGCCTGGCCTCGGGCCGTCAACGCAGCCGGCTGGCCTCGGGCCGTCAACATAGCCGGCTGGCCTAAGGTGGTCAACGCAGCCGGCTGGCATAGGGCTGTCAAAACATCCAGCTGGCCTAAAACGGTCAACACAGCAAGCTGGCCTAAGGCGGTCAACCTAGCCGGCTGGCCTAAGGTGGTCAACACAGCAGGCTGGCATAGCCGGTGAACACAGCCGGCTGCCTTGAACGGTCAACTCAGTCAGCTGGCGGAGGCGGTTAACACAGCTGGCTGGTGGAGGCGGTTAACACAGCTGGCTGGCGGAGGCGGTTAACACAGCTGGCTGGTGGAGGCGGTTAACACAGCTGGCTGGTGGAGGCGGTTAACACAGCTGGCTGGTGGAGGCGGTTAACACAGCTGGCTGGTGGAGGCGGTTAACACAGCTGGCTGGCGGAGGCGGTTAACACAGCTGGCTGGTGGAGGCGGTTAACACAGCTGGCTGGTGGAGGCGGTTAACACAGCTGGCTGGCGGAGGCGGTTAACACAGCTGGCTGGCGGAGGCGGTTAACACAGCTGGCTGGTGGAGGCGGTTAACACAGCTGGCTGGTGGAGGCGGTTAACACAGCTGGCTGGCGGAGGCGGTTAACACAGCTGGCTGGTGGAGGCGGTTAACACAGCTGGTTGGTGGAGGCGGTTAACAAAGGAGATGTGAGTACAACAGCTGACCAGCACGAAGGGTCGAAAGAGATGGCTAACATAGGCGGCCAACACAGCTGGTTAGCTCAAAGCCAGCCTAGGTGTTCATCTCTCCCCACTTGACATGGTCGACACATGGCGTAAACAGAGGTTTGAAACAATAATAATGATAGTAATGATAATAATAATAATGATAATGATAATAATAAAAATTATAATAATGATAACAATGATAATAATGATAATAATGATAATGATAATAATAATAATAATAATGATAGATAATAATGATATCAATAATAATAATAAATATCGATGTTTTGAATTAAATGTCACCGTAGGCTTAAATAAAAGAAAATGTAAACAACGTTAACCCTGGGGCTATAGAGGAAATGGTGTAATGTCACAAATAATGAAGTCTATGATTTACTGATAATTCTACGACAACTGGGAGACAGCAACTCTTGTTACGGTCTTCACAACCTCGGATGTAATCGATGTGGTTGTGGTGTCGAACTGCAACCTGGGGGACAAGGGATCTCGGATGGCAGGAGGCGACGGGGGCGAGGAACAGTGCAGTAGCCTTCCTCTTATATAGTTGGATGATGTCAAGGTGGTGGCTGGGGAGAGGGACGGGAAGATGAGTGTTGACCATCTCTTGATGGATGGGGTAAGAGGGACCGAGGATGATCTTGTATGCTCTTTTCTGTACCTTTTCCAGCAGCCCCTGTTGTGTGGTGGATAGGGAGGAAGGCCAGGCAGGGGAGGCACAGGTGAGTTCGGGAAGAATGAAAGTTGTATAGATGTTCTTGAGTTCAGGCGCAGGGAGTCCAAGTGTCTTGAGTCTACGGAGAATGTAGAGACGATAGCTGGAGGATTTGATGATGGTGCTGACGTGTTCCTTCCAGCTTAGTTTATCGTCCAGAGTGACACCGAGAAGCTTGGTGGACTGAACAACCTGGAGGAGGCTGGGGTCTAGTGAGACAGTAGGGGTGTGGGACAGGGTTGGAGGCTTGGTGGACTGAACAACCTGGAGGAGGCTGGGGTCTAGTGAGACAGTAGGGGTGTGGGACAGGGTTGGGAACCAGGATGACTTACGTGACTACAGTGGTAGTCTGGACGATAGTCTGCGGTGGTTCAGTTCCAGTGGAGGATCGACGTATTCCAGGGAGCTGTTGTGATTGCTGTTACCAGTGACTGAGGCGTTAACATACTTCGTCTTGGTGAGACGCCAGTCAGAGCAACATCTACAAAGGGCCTACGAGACACAAGGGTCCCTCATGTGGGTATGACCTGCGGAGCGCCACAGGTGTGGGATTGGAAGGTGAGGATGGCACCACCAGGATGTGTACAACGGGGAATCGAACATGGGTCCCTTACATTCATGGGTCGCATCATAGAGATGTGTGTGTGTGTGTGTGTGTGTGTGTGTGTGTGTGTGTGTGTGTGTGTACACATATCAACTTTTGTAAATTATTAGCAAAGTTTTACAACTTCACTTTTCTACCCTTGTATGTATACCATAACTGGCGTCTCTCTCTCTCTATATATATGTATCTCAGCTCACGTTGAAAAAAAAGACCAAAAATAAGAAATAAACGAAAACGAATCACTTGTAGCATTTACCTATTCAGTAAATAAATAAAGATATACAAAAGATCTTTCATCAAACGTTAAGTTCCTTATTTGACTAATCGGCCGTAACCTAGAGAGAGAGAGAGAGAGAGAGAGAGAGAGAGAGAGAGAGAGAGAGAGAGAGAGAGAGAGAGGTTCCGCGCCTCAAAATATATTATCTCCCCTCAGCAGTTCATCAAATAACAAACGAGACTTTTCAGAAGGTATCTCTGTACCCGGATGAAATATTATCTGGCCATCGCAATACATCAAGTCATAAAGATGAGCAATGTCAACAGGCCAGGTCTCAGGTTAGCACCGGTATCGCTGGCCTGATCACCACCATGATCGTTCGTCATGTACGGCGATGATAACACTGGCGTCTTGATGCTCGCGGGAGAGGATAACGAAGTGGGGCATCTGACTGGCGGCGACTACCACCACCACCACCTCCCCGCGGTCATGTCCTCTGCTACAGGAAGGAAGGGGGTCTTGCGGAGAACACAGGATCAACACTACCGGAGGAGTGTTGTCAATATGCGTCTCACGGGATCCCTGTCCTTACTCATGTTTATCGGTGATGCCCTGAGGGATGCACCTACTCTATATATCAATACGTGGACGACTCTACCTGTTGGATCAGAGCTGATAACAGCTCTCTGGGAAACCCTTAACAACCCCGAAAAGATGCACCACCGCCAACCTCCTCACCAACAGACTAAACATGACAGTAGTCATGCATATCAACCTTGCTCTTAACTCTGTCCAACACCCCTACTGTCTCACTAGACCCCAGCCTCCTCCAGGTTGTTCAGTCCACCAAGCTTCCAACCCTGTCCCACACCCCTACTGCCTCACTAGACCCCAGCCTCCTCCAGGTTGTTCAGTCCACCAAGCTTCCAACCCTGTCCCACACCCCTACTGTCTCACTAGACCCCAGCCTCCTCCAGGTTGTTCAGTCCACCAAGCTTCTCGGTGTCACTCTGGAAGGAACACGTCAGCATCATCATCAAATCCTCCAGCTATCGTCTCTACATTCTCCGTAGACTCAAGACACCTGGACTCCCTGCGCCTGAACTCAAGAACATCTACACAACTTTCATTCTTCCTAGACTCACCTGTGCCTCCCCTGCCTGGCCTTCCTCTCTATCCACCACACAACAGGGGCTCCTGGAAAAGTTGCAGAAAAGGTATGTAGGATCATCTTCGGTCCCTCTTACACCACCTACTAAAAGCAGATCTGGGATGAAGTCACCACGCCATCTTCGCCACCTCCTGCAATTGAAGATCCCTTGTCCCCGAGGTGGAGTACGACACTACAACCACATCGAGCCCATCCGAGCAAGTACACACCGCTTTACGAACAGCCCCATTCCAGCTACCGCGAACTTCATCAATGATTAGTAAATTGTATATCAAGCTTTTCCTTTATGCTTAGTGAACACTAATACTCGGTGTTTATTACACACACACACACACACACACACACACACACACACAAGCCTAAGCCAGGTACCCATTTATCAACCAGCCCCGAGGGATGGATGAACACCTGGTCTGGTTGTGGGCCCACTGCCAACCCAGGTGTTCGTCCTTACCTCACGGCTGGTTGATATAGGGGGTTACCTGGCTTAGGTTGAACCGCATGGGTTTTTACCAGAAATAGTTTCAGGCTTTTGCTGCACTGAATTCAATAAGCCATAAATCATCATTATTATTATTATCATCATCATTATTATCATCATTATCATCATCATCATCATTATCATTATTATTATACTATCTTACCCAAACAGTACGTTAAGAGTTATAACGCCAAGGAAACGCAAGAGAGCAAATATCGTGCCCATTCATAAGGAAGGTGACTGGGAAATTGCCCTGAACTACAGATCAGTGTCTCTGACGACTGGGCTTCGTCGAACGCTGGAAAAGACAATCAGAATGTAACTAAGCAGAGGAGACACTCCTGAATGAGAGTCAAATGGGTGCTAAGAAAAGATGTTAAACAAAACAAATCTTAGATACTTATACAATCGCATGAGCTAAATGTATAAGTAGACTGTGTGAGTTTGGACTTCCAGAAAGCATTTGACATCATCTCACATAAGAGGCTGATAAAGAAATTGGATTTTTAGGTAGGCATAAGAGGTAAATTCTCTTGTTGGATCACAATTTATTTAAGCAGATTGTGACAGAAGATGAATGTTTGAAGTGCCTTATTGAAATGGATAAGGAGATCGAATAATATGCGGCTGGGATAGGTATGAGAACCACTATTCTTCTTCATCTATGAACCATAAGGTCTGGATTCATGCTTGAATGTGTTTGCAGATGATGCAACAAACATGAGAGGAGTAAGGAATGAAAGTGACCCAGACAAACTGCGAGGCTGATGAAGTTTAACCCAAGGAAATGAAAAACATTGAAGAAGCGCAGTGGAAGAAGGCCTCGGTACAAATATAATTAACATGAAGAAAAATGAGCTACAAGAATCTATAAGTGAAACACACTTGCAGGTTGACTCAGTGCCAACCCTAAACCCTAGATCATCCTGTCAGAAGAACTGTTGAGGAGGAAAAAAATCATTTGTTAGTTAATATCAAAACCGCACTTAAGCATCGAGATTACATGACGTACCTTAAGGCTGGTCACCGAAAGAGCACAAAAAACAAAATTCATAGACACCCGAGGAGGGCGACCTGGTACCTGAATTAAGAAGTGAATCACAGGTAGAGGTGGAAGGCCATATATACATTTTGCCGACAGTGGAAGAGACACGAAAGAACCAACAGTAACTGCTTATACCTTTCAAGTTTCTTAACCATCTTGACGAAGTGAACACTTGACACTAAACACTCCTTTGGCAAATGCAAGGAAAGAGGAACGCGAGATCAATCATACCCGAGAAACACATTAGATAGATGTGGTAGAACAGAGCAAAGCAGAGGAGTGGTGGATAAATCGAAGCTTAAAAACCTGTTTGACAGTAAATGAAGTTTAAAACATATGATCCCCACAGATGTAGAACTACCTCCCTACCCTGTACGAATCGGTAATCACATACACACACACACACACACACACACACACACACGAACACCAGAGGTATGACATCAGGCTCCCATCCCCCAGCATGCCACAGGGTTGAGCAACGCTATTGCCGTAATTAGAGCCCAAAAAATCCCCGCAAGGTTGGGGTGATGTTAATGTGCTGTCACTGGCGTAAGATGGTAATAATGTAGATAATGTTCCGAATGTTCTCTGCCTCGCTGAAGAGCCGGAGTGGAAGATTTTTTGGGCTGCGCCTCAACATGTTGTTGGGTGAGCTGGGAGCAGAGGAGGGGGGAGTTGGTTGGTCCTAGTGGCCACGGTGGCAGCGGGTTACCGGTGGTGGGGGGTTTGGGTTAGGGTTAATGGTGGTGGTGGTCGGGTGTGGGTGGGGTTAAGTGAGGTTGGTGGTGTGGGGAGGGGTTGGAAGAGGGGCGTTTTGAATCTACATTTCTCATAATTTTCCTCGTCTTAATGATTCTCACAACAGAAGCAGATACGATGTTTTGGCACATCTGTAGTAGCATATCTCTGAGTAAGTATACTCACAACCCCGTCCTGTCCTCTGTCATCAACCAGTCCTTACAGGGGTGCTCACACACACACACACACACACACACAACACACACACACACACACACACCCTAGGATGATCATAATCATATCCCTCACATGGATCTGGCTCCGTAAGTCTTGGTCTCCAGTCATATTTCCTGGTGTTCCTTCCTCCTCCTCCTGGCTTTCTCTCATATTTGTGTCCTCTCATGTGTCGACGTCTTTCGTGTGGCTTAGTTCATCAGGTGTTCATTACTTCCATCAACGGTTGTATTCTTGTCCTGTATCTGACTTATTCCACAATTTCTCCCTATTTCTCTCGAATATGTTCATGTTCCTCAGTGTCTCATTATCACTTTCATCACACTCATCTGTGTGCATATCTCGTCCTTCATTTCCCATTTGAGTTTTCTCAGTATTCCATATTCACTTCGCTCTATCATGTTCTTAATGTCATTTTATCTTTCCCCTTTTTTTTTCGCATGCCTGTATGACAGCCCCACAGATAACCACTATCTTTATTTATGTAACCTCTAATGTATGTTGATTAATGAGACCCAGTTCCTGTATCTTCATGTGCGCCACCGCCCCACAGGATGGGTGGAATAGCCTAATAAAGAATTGGACACTAACTAGAACACTGTGTCTTAGAATGTGAAGAATCAAACCCTGTTAGAAATGTCACAACACCTTATGGTTAATAACAAGATACCTAGAAATTTGAAGTTTGTATCCACTTTTTTTTTTGTATCTCGTCGATAAAACTTACCATATGAAACTATGTAATGTATGTACTGTAATACGAATTGTGACATCTTATGTATTATCAACCCAGTGAGGTCTGGGTAAGACACTTTGTGACACCTCCCCCTGTAATCCTTTTGCGCTACCGCTCGCAGGATGAGCATAGGGTGTACAGTAAACATGTAGGGGTTACAGACTATATCACATCAGTCGCTGTTGTGGCAAAAATCAATCAAGGTCACCTTATCCTCATACATCTCCAGTCTGAGGGTCGTGTCTTCCTTCACTACCAAATATTATTTCTCGTGTGACAGTGTCATGGTCCTCTCCACTACATACCATGATCCTCTCCACTACATACCATGATCCTCTCCACTACATACCATGATCCTCTCCACTACATACCATGATCCTCTCCACTACATACCATGATCCTCTCCACTACATACCATGATCCTCTCCACTACATATCATGATCCTCTCCACTACATATCATGGTCCTTTCCACTACATATCATGATCCTCTCCACTACATACCATGATCCTCTCCACTACATATCATGATCCTCTCCACTACATATCATGATCCTCTCCACTACATACCATGATCCTCTCCACTACATACCATGATCCTCTCCACTACGTATCATGATCCTCTCTCCACTACATACCATGATCCTCTCCACTACATATCATGATCCTCTCCACTACATACCATGATCCTCTCCACTACATATCATGATCCTCTCCACTACATATCATGGTCCTCTCCACTACATATCCTGATCCTCTCCACTACATACCATGATCCTCTCCACTACATACCATGATCCTCTCCACTACATACCATGATCCTCTCCACTACATACCATGATCCTCTCCACTACATATCATGATCCTCTCCACTACATATCATGATCCTCTCCACTACATACCATGATCCTCTCCACTACATACCATGATCCTCTCCACTACATACCATGATCCTCTCCACTACATATCATGATCCTCTCCACTACATATCATGATCCTCTCCACTACATATCATGATCCTCTCCACTACATACCATGATCCTCTCCACTACATATCATGATCCTCTCCACTACATATCATGATCCTCTCCACTACATACCATGATCCTCTCCACTACATATCATGATCCTCTCCACTACATACCATGATCCTCTCCACTACATATCATGATCCTCTCCACTACATACCATGATCCTCTCCACTACATATCATGATCCTCTCCACTACATACCATGATCCTCTCCACTACATATCATGATCCTCTCCACTACATACCATGATCCTCTCCACTACATATCATGATCCTCTCCACTACATACCATGATCCTCTCCACTACATATCATGATCCTCTCCACTACCATGATCCTCTCCCCAACATAGATCCTCTCCTCTACATATCATGATCCTCTCTCCACTACATACCATGATCCTCTCCACTACATATCATGATCCTCTCCACTACATACCATGATCCTCTCCACTACATATCATGATCCTCTCCACTACATACCATGATCCTCTCCACTACATATCATGATCCTCTCCACTACATATCATGATCCTCTCCACTACATACCATGATCCTCTCCACTACATATCATGATCCTCTCTCCACTACATACCATGATCCTCTCCACTACATATCATGATCCTCTCCACTACATACCATGATCCTCTCCACTACATATCATGATCCTCTCCACTACATACCATGATCCTCTCCTCTACATATCATGATCCTCTCTCCACTACATATCATGATCCTCTCTCCACTACATACCATGATCCTCTCCACTACATACCATGATCCTCTCCACTACATATCATGATCCTCTCCACTACATATCATGATCCTCTCCACTACATACCATGATCCTCTCCACTACATATCCTTCTCCACATTCCCTACATATGGTAGCAAGACAAAGCTCTTAATCAGTTCTTGTATCTATACCAATGCCCGTGAGACTGCATGGGTCATTTTGCTTATTGTAGATTCCAATCCCAATTGGCTACCGTATTCATAACACCTGATCAGTTATCAGTTATCACAGTATCTTTCCTAGAAATTGTATAACGCATCTATAATTGTATTACTAACACTTACACCTTTACCTGATGTAACATCTCTCCAGGCCATTTTTTTTTGTCTTTTTTTAACGCTCAATTTCAACTCTGCCTGAAATTTCTCTCTGATTATTGATTGGTGTTTTTCTTCATTGGCAGAGATAGAAAAATAGATAGATAGATAGATAGATAGATGGATAGATAGATAGATAGATCGACAGATAGACAGATCGATCAATAGATAGATAGATAGATAGATAGATTATCCATCGAAATTTAACACTTCCTATAGTTCACATATATATTCCTGTTTTGTTTTCTTCTCCCTCCTTTATTCACTGCCTCCTCTGACACTTTTACTCAAGTCTTCCCTGTACTTGTTCACATCTCCCAGCCCACGTAAGATCAACTGACCTTTTGGAGCAATAATTTTCCTCTACTTAATCATCAACTTTGCGACACAGAATCACTGAAACACCTTCTTCTGTCCATAGGATTCTCTCCATTTCGTTATCTCTCATTCATCATATCTGTTAATCTTTTTCGTTTCCATTTCTTTGTTTCTGTTCCTCGAAGCCTTCAATAATTCTATAAGCCCGTCGGGCCAGACTAGTGGCGCTCTCCCTACCCTCTCTCTCATTCTCCGCTCTCTCATTTATTTCCTTCTTCCTCTCTTTTCTCTCACATCTTGCTTCTCTTTCCTCTCACATCTCCTCCCTCTCATCCCTCATCTTCCCATCATTCTTCTATCTTCAGTTCTTATCTATTCTCCTTCTATCTGTGTCTCCCTTTCGTACCTTCCCAGCCTCTTATCGTCTGCTCCTCCTCCTCTTCTTGCCTCTGGCTCTCCCGTCTTCTGGCCCCGCTCTCATCCCGGTGTGCCTCACCCTTGCTGGCTCTCCCCTCAACTCTCACACCTCCTTCCTTCCTTCTTTATCACTCTCTACCACCTCTCTTCCTCCATCTCTTCCTCCCTCTTCTCCTTCTCCTAAACTCTCACCTCCTCCCTCCTTTCTTACCGCTCTCCATCTCTTCCTCCTTCTCCTCCTCCTCCTCCTCCTTTTTCTCCTCCTTTTCCTCCACCACCTCATCCTCCTCCTCCTCCTTTTTCCTCTTTTTCTCCTCCACCTCTTCCTCTCCCCGGTTCATCGCCCCTCCTCTCACCTCCTCTCCGTCCTTCTTCCAAAGACTCCTCCTCGCTCCATCCTTCGCCTTTTTCCCCTCTTCTTCCTTCTTCTCCCCTCCTCCTCCTCCTCCTCTTCTTCCCTGCTCTCCCCGGCCTCTCCTCTCCCCCCCTCGTCTCTCCCCGGGCCCGCTCTGTGTTATCCCTTCACAGACGGGTGGCCAAAGCCAGGACAACAAAGGAGTTCCTCTTGTCCCCAGTCTTATCAGAAAATTAACCCATTGGCCAATTACCAGACGGGAAATTGGGAGGGGAAATTGGGTGTGAATGATGATAAATACGCCTCACGAGTGGCCAATCACGAGGCAGGGCTGAAGAGGGAACTGCCAGTTAAGCGCGGGAGTAATGGCCCAAGTTTTGCTCAACGTCTCAGAAGAGAGGTGGAGCCTGGGTAGGGGGTTGGGGGGGGGGAAGGGGTTCTTTATAGTTTTTTGAGTGGTTTGATGAAGGCGGGGCAGTAAAGTGCCAGGCTGAAGTGTTGCTGCTGTTAAATAAAGGCGACCGAGATGAATGGCAGCAGTATTCTTCTCTCCATACCACCCACCCCACCACCTCCACCACCTCCTCCTCCTCTTTCTTCTTCTTCTTCTTCAGCCCGCGTCACCCCGAGGCTGGGGCGCAGGAGGGACTCATTGCGGCCACCCCGATGGGCGTGCTTCACACCCTCACCCAAGCGAGGCTTCACGGGGCACGTTTGTCGGGAATGATGTTGGATGGACGAGATGATGGTTTGGGGAGGTGGGGTATGGTGGGGTCTTAGATGATATGATGATTGTTTAGGGGGAGACTGGTGGAGACGGAGGGTTTGGTGGTGAAGATTGGTGGAGAAGGAAGGTTTGTTTGGGAAGGTTGGTGGAGACGGGAGGGTTTGGTGGTGAAGATTGGTGGAGAGGGAAGGTTTGTTTGGGAAGGTTGGTGGAGACGGGAGTGTTTGGTGGTGAAGATTGGTGGAGAGGGAAGGTTTGTTTGGGAAGGTTGGTGGAGACGGGAGGGTTTGGTGGTGAGGGTTGGTGGAGACGGGAGTGTTTGGTGGTGAGGACTGGTGGAGACGGAGGTGTGTGGAGGTGACAGCTGTTGATGTTATATTGTTCTTGATGGCGATGCTTGACGAAGGAAAATGTGTTTGTTGGCGAGAGTTGGTGGAGGAAAAACACTGAGGACAAACCGTTGGCTGGTGAAGCCAAAGGTTTTGTGAAGACGAGTGAAGAATTAAGAAGTTGTGGCTATTAAAAGAAAACTCTTAAAAACTAACAAAACTAAAATTCTCCATTGAAAATGAAAGAAAAATATTTGCCTTTGTCTCACATTTGAAAGCAGTGATTATACAACAAATTCTCGTACATTTGCTGACGGTATTCTTCACCAACCTTGAATTTTTCTTCAATAAACTGAGATCTGAAGATGAACCAGTGTTGTATAGAATGTATTAGTGTGTTCACAACTACTACTGTACTGGAGTGTTGTGTTATGATCGGCGTGGTCGAGGGGTCGATGTATCACCCACATGCAAGTGTTTGATGTTCACAGGTGTCGGGCTGGGGCTGCAGTGTCCCCACACGTCCATAACCCTGGGGAGGGGAGCGGGGAGACAACATAGGGGAGTGAGTAAACAACATTGGGAAACAAAGTGGGTGGGGGGGTCCAGATGACCAGGGAGTAAACTTGGGGAGAAAACTTGGGGATGTGAGAGATCACCATTTGAAGAGTGGGGGGAAGACAATTTTGGGACACAACCCCGGGGTTGGGGAGGAAGACACTTTGAAGAAGGAGACGAAAATAGGGCGAGCAAGAAGAGAACTTGAGGTGACAACAGAGTGGTCGTGTCTACTAACCTTGGTAGAAAAATTGGTTAGTGAAGAAAAACGAATAAGTTTGACAGGAAGCCAATTTGATAGTGGGAAGGGGAGGGAAGGTTTAAGAGGGGTTGTTAGGGGTGCTAGTGAGGGATTGGAGGGGGTAGCTAGGGAAGAGTATGGAAGGGGGATGCTGGGGGAGGGTACACTACATCATGAGCACCTCGGAGCGTCTGTACCACACTACAAGGTCAGACTACAGTGGCATCCACCACAACACATCAAACCCAGACGACCGCCCGTTTTCCCCGCCTTAGTGAGGTAGCGTCAGGGACACACGAGTAAACCAATGAGATGATACCTTTCTCTTGGTTTCTTTATCTGTTCTTAATTTTTGAAAGTGGTATCACAGGAGGTAGGGTTTTCGGTCCACCTCTTCTCCCATCGCTCCTTTAAGTCGCCTTTTACATGAGATTGTACTATATATGGGTTATAGATAGGGTTGTGCGGAGGAGGAGGGTGGATGTGTTGGAAATGAGATGTTTGAGGAAAATATGTGGTGTGAGGTGGTTTGATCGAGTAAGTGATAAAAGGGTAAGAGAGATGTGCGGTAATAAAATGTGTGTGGTTGAGAGAGCAGAAGAGGGTGTTTTGAAATGGTTTGGTCACATGGAGAGAATGAGTGAGGAAAGATTGACACGGAGGATGCATGTGTCAGAGGTGGAGGTAACAAGGAGAAGCGGGAGACCAAATTGGAGGTGAAAGGATGGAGTGAAAAAGATTTTGAGCGATCGGGGCCTGAACATGCAGGAGGGTGAAAGGCGTGCAAGGAATAGAGTAAATTAGAATGATGTGGTACACCGGGTCGACATGCTGTCAGTGGATTGAACCAGGGCATGCGTAGCGTCTTAGGTATTGCGTGGAAAGGTCTGTGGGGCCTGGAAGAGGAAAGGGCGCTGTGGTTTCGATGCATTATACATGACAGCTAAAGACTGAGTGTGAACGAATGTGGCCTTTGTTTTTTCCTGGAGCTACCTCGCTGGAAGCGAGAATAGATGAAGGCAGCAAGTATAAATATGTGCATGTATATATATATATATATATATATATATATATATATATATATATATATATATATATATATATATATATATATATGTCTGTGTATGTATACGTTGAAATGTGTATGTATGAATAAGTGCGTGTATGGGCGTATATGTGTATACAGGTGTATTCCTATGAGTCCATGGGGAAAATGAAACACGACAAGTTCCCAAGTGCACTTTCGTGTATATCAACCGACTGTTATATTTCTCTCTTGTGTCTCCCCTGATGATGTGATTATTACACGAAAGTGCACTTGGGAACTTATCGTGTTTTATCTTCCATTGGACTCATAGGAATATCTTGATCACCCGCAAAATTGTAATCCTTTTCATACATGTGTATGTGGGTGGGTTGGGCTATTCTTCGTCTGTTTCCTTGCGCTACCTCGCTGACGCGGGAGACGGCGATTGAGTAATAATAATGAAAACATATATACATTCTGAGATTAAGTTCTGATGTTCTCAAAGAAATGAAAAGCTAGAAAACACAAGTCTTGACGGACAAGAGGATTTCGCGAACACATCGAATAAGTTTCGATGACACGGCTCTGAAAACAGGGCTCGAACACACGGTCCCCGAAAACGCCCCCGGGAACTGAGACCCGGCCAGCGATCCATCCTTTGGGGGGGGTTGAGGGAGGCTGTTGGGGTGGAGTTACCCCCCCCCCTCAGCTTAATGTGGCAGAAGAGATACCGGTGGAGCCCCGTCCCTCCACGCCCCCTCTCCACCCCCGGCCACACCACCACACTCCTCACTCTCTCTTCAAGCACCTTCCCTTTGACGCCTCACTCCTCCGCCTCCCCCCGCCAAAGCCTCGCCCGTGTTAAGAAAATATCGTCCACTCACTCCAGGACCTTATTCTCGCAGCTTCTCCATCACTTACATGCTTCTTGGTCACATACTCACGTGAACGCTGGTCGGTCGTCAACACAGCAGCAGCGCAGACGAACTTCCTTGACGTGTGGGTATTCTGCTCGCCTGGCATCTTCGTCCACACTGAGGTGGGAGGGTATTATACCCCCAGACGACACTGACCGTTTCCACTTCTCTCACTCTACAGGACTCTACCCTTGTGTTCTTTTCTTCCCTCCCACAATGTTTTCCCTCTCCTTCAACACCTTTTATTCCCCTATTCATATTCTTTCCTTCACTATCCTCCCCATACTATCTTTCGCCCTGCTTCCACTGTAGTCTTCCTCCCGTACTGTCTCCAATGTAACACTTCCTCCCTGCCTCAATTTTTCCCCCTCCCCGTAACTCTCCTCTTCCCCTATGAAATCTACCTCTCCTACGCCCTCTCCCTTCCCCACATGTCCCTTCATCAAACCTGGGCTACCTTCCCACATAGATCCCCTCCCACTCTACTCTTGCACTCTCCTCCTTCTCCTCCTCCTCCTCTTGCTCCCTATCTTCCCCTATCTCCCCAGAGCTACCATCCTCCCCTCCCCAGTAACCAAACCCCCCAATACTTTCCTCAAGTAGGTAGTGGTTGTGTGGTATTGTAGGAGTGGTATTGTATTATGGAAGTGGTGTTGTACTGTGAGAGTCATGTTCTGTGGGACTAGTGTCGTACTTGAGACGGTGTCGTATCATGGGACTGGTGTCGTACTTGGGGATGGTGTCGTATCATGGGACTGGAGTCGTACTTAGGGATGGTGTCGTATCATGGGACTGGTGTCGTACTTAGGGATGGTGTCGTATCATGGAACTGGTGTCGTACTTGAGACGGTGTCGTATCATGGGACTGGAGTCGTACTAGGGATGGTGTCGCATCATGGGACTGGTGTCGTACTTGGGATGGTGTCGTATTATGGAGGTAGTGTATTGGCGACGTCTTGCAGGAATGTCGTCCAGTATGGCTGGCGTCGCACTGCAGTGTGAAGATGGTGTCGTCTTGGAGTGGCGGTGTCGTTCTGTAGTGGTGTCGTCGTGTTGCTGAGCTGAGTGTCATACTGTAGTGGTGTTGTAGCCTTGTAGAAATGACATCGTGTTGAAAGGGTTATCTTTTTTTTTCCTTGTATTTCAGGTATATTAGATTTCAGGGCTGACGATGTGTTGCAAAACTCGCTTTTGTGCTGTTGCAGGAGAGGTGCCATGTAGGACTGTGTGTGGTTGTAGAAGTTGTATTCCGCTGTTGTGGCTGCATTATGACATTCGAGTGGTTGTACGAAACTGATGCACTGGATATGAAAATGGTGATCTGTTGTGAGTATTTTGGGTTATAACGCGTTGTGTTGTGTTGTTCTCGGGGCTTATGTTCGGCAGGGATGGTGTTATTTTGTTCTGTCTTGTGTTCCTGTTATATTATGATGTTGTGAGCATGCTACAGTGTGGTGCTCTGTTGTAAGAGACGGAGGTTGTGGTGTAGATGAATTGGGTTATAGTGATAAGGAAATGGAACTATTGTGCTCTACGAGGGGGCGTCAAAGATGGTATTGTATTGTAATGGTGCTCATGAGTTGTAGGGGGAAGTGTTGTGTCACAAAGGTGATAATGTGTTGTAAGTATGGTGTTGCCGCGTGTGTTGTGTTGTAGAGTATAAGACTGTAAGAGCTGTAGTTGTGGTGAGGTGAATGGTGCTATGATGTACACGTTAAATTCTTGGTTGTGGATACTGGAGAAGTTGTATATTATAGGGTCCCTGTATTGCAGAGGCTGTATATGAAAAAAAGTTGTATATTGCAGAGGTTGTATGATGCATGTGTTGTATATTGTAGGGGTTGTACATTGTAGAGTTTCTTATGTACAGGATATATTTTGTAGAGGTTGTTTATTGTTGAGGTTGTGTGGTGTTGAAGCTTTATATTGAAGGGGTTATCGTTGTTGTGGTCGTATGTTGTGTGGAGGATGTATCCTGTAGGGGTTGTTTACTGTAGAGGATGTATGGTGTAGATGATGTATACTGTAAGGTTGTATAATGTAAGGGTTGTGTTTTGTGAGGTTGTGTATTGTCAGGGTTATATGCACTAAGGGTTGTATATCATATGGGTTATATATTGTAAGGGTTGTATACAGTTTCGCTGTACATTATAGAAATTGTATATTAAAAAGGCTGTTTAGTGTAGAGACTGTATACTGAAGGGGGTTGTAGATTGTAGGGGATGTATACAATAGAGGCCGTATGCTATAAAGGTTGTATGTTGCAACGATTGTGTACTGAAGGAGTTGTGTATTGTAGTGGGTGTGTATCGTGAGGGTTGCATTTTGTGTGGCTGTATACTGCAGCGATTGCATATTTTACAGGTTATATAATGTGGGGGGCTTGTCGCTTGTAGGGGTATTGTATGGCAGAGCTTGTATATTGTTGGGGATAAATACCGTGTGAGCTGTATAATGTATGGGTTACGTATTGTATATACTGTTAGGTCGTCTATTGTAGAGGATGTACATTGTAGTGCTTGTATACTGCAGAGACATTATAAAGTATGGGTTGTGCATCTTAGGGCTGTGTATTGTAAGGGTCTACACTGTAGGAGTTGCATATTGTAGGGGTTATATATTGTAGGGGGTTGTATTTCGCATGGGTGGCATATCGTAAATATAGCATATTGCAGAAGCTGCCTATTGTATGGGTTGTTCACTGTGCGGCCTGTATATTTTAAAGGACTGGAGAGGTTGTATATTATAGGTGTCGTGCATTGTATGAGTTGTATACCCTTGAAATTGTATTTTGAACAGGTTGTATATAGTTAAGGTTGTGTGTATCTTCTGAAACCCCAAGGAGTCTTGGATGTTATTTCTAACTTCTGGGTCCTTCACTATCATGGGACGGTATATATATATATATATATATATATATATATATATATATATATATATATATATATATATATATATATATATATATTGGAAAGGATCACAATTTTGCACGTGATCAAGTATATTCCTATTAGTCCACGGGGAAAATGAAACACGATAAGTTCCCAAGTGCACTTTCGTGTGATAATCACATCATCAGGGGAGACACATGAGAGAAATATAAGTCAGTTGATATCATTATTATTATTATCATCATTATTATCATTATTATTATTATTATTATTATTATTATCATTATTACTATTATTATACTTTGACGCTGTCTCTCGTGTTAGCGAGGTAGCGCAAGGAAACAGACGAAAGAATGGCCCAACTCACCCAAATACACATGTATATACATAAATGCCCACACACGCACTTATACATACCTATACATTTCAACGTATACATGCATATATATACACAGACATATACATATATACACATATACATATTCATACATGCTGTCTTCATCCATTCCGCCGCCACCCTGCCACACATGAAATGACACCCACCTACTCCTCGCGTGCGCGCAAGGAAGCGCTAGGAAAAAACAACAAAGGCCACATTCGTTCACACAGTCTCTAGCTGTCATGTATAATGCACCGAAACCACAGCTCCCATTCCACATCCAGGCCCCAGAAAACTATCCATGGTTTACCCCAGACGCTTCACATGCCCTGGTTCAATCCAGTTGATATATATATATATATATATATATATATATATATATATATATATATATATATATATATATATATATATATATATATATATGCGTGTGATACACAGAAGAATATGTATGTATATATACGTGTGTTTGTATATATACTTGTACGTGATAAACAAAAGTATATATATATATATATATATATATATATATATATATATATATATATATATATATATATATATCCTGCATTTATATGCACATATCTTTCTGGTATCTAGACGAATGTGTATATAAATACCTGTTTTTGCATCTTTATATACAGATCTATATTGATACTAACCCCCCCCCCTCCCCACCATCATCCACCCTTACCAACCCAGCCTCCCTCCATCACCACCCTCACTCCCCATTCCCCACTCCCCCAATAAACCTCCCCATCTACCACCCCCACAACCCATGTTTGGCAGGCTCGTCATCCCATCATAAAAATAAAACAGAGAAATCTCCAGCGCTCCCCTCACCTCCTCGCGCCCCATCCCCCATCTCTCCCACTCCCCCTTCCACTTACCCCCCCCCCTTCCCCCCCTTCAGGCCGGACATTTAATGATGCCTTTAACGTTGGTAAACATTTTACGCCGTCTTAAATAAGGAATGCCAGCGGGGCAACGAGAGAGAGAGAGAGAGAGAGAGAGAGAGAGAGAGAGAGAGAGAGAGAGAGAGAGAGAGAGAGAGAGAGAGAGAGAGAGAGACACTCCTTGGCAAGGGGGTAAAAACGCTTTTTACCATTTACATTTGCACTTAGCAGTTTACAGGATTTGGATGTGCTATATATATATGCACACACACACACACACACACACACACACACACACACACACACACACACACACGAGAAGTGGAGCCACAATAGCTGAGTTTCACCATGGGTCTCACTATCGAGGGCGGTCGTAGCCATGCACGGCGGAGGACACGTGCTGGTCAGCCGGTCCACAGCCTCCTCCCCTACATCTCGAGGACCATGGTTCGAGCCTCGAGCATGAGGGTATAACTGTGGGTTATGTGGGCCGGGCCAACACGGCAGGTTACCCTACCTGAAAGTCGTACCGTCGTGCTCAAATGGGTCGTACCGTCGTGCTCAAATGGGTCGTACCGTCGTGCTCATATGGATCGTACTGTCGTGCTGAAATGGGTCGTACCCTAGTGCTCAAATGGGTCATACCCTCGTGCTCAAATGGGTCGTACCTTCGTGCTCAAATGGGTCGTACCCTCGTGCTCAAATGGGTCATACCCTCGTGCTCAAATGGGTCGTACCTTCGTGCTCAAATGGGTCATACCCTCGTGGTCAAATGGGTCGTACCGTCGAGCTCAAATAGGTCGTACAATCGTCCTTTAAATGGGTCGAACCATCGTCCTTAAATGGATCGTACCGTCGCGCTCAAGGGGTCGTACCGTCGCGCTCAAAGACACGTACATAGAAACGAATTATAATGATCTTAAATGCCTATACATAAATAAGATTTTCTTCGTTTATGATTACTTTCTTCAAAAAGAAACGCAATGTAATTTTTGTATACAGATACGGTAAAGATTATCTTTCTAGTTAAAAACGTGATGACGCAGTTTACGAACTTGAGATGTTAAAGGCTCTGACAATGACACAAATTTATATATATATATATATATATATATATATATATATATATATATATATATATATATATATATATATACACACATTACGAAAATTCGTGACCATGCGTGACCTCCTGTACCATAACCCAGCTGGGGGTGCAGTAATTAGTGACCTTTGACCCTGGGGTAATAATATGACTGGAATACACTGTATTTTCTGCGGACATTACGACACCAGGGGTCGTGGTGAGATGGGACAAAGGTGATCCACTTCCTCTAAGTGGTCTTATATAATGCTTGTAACACAAACACAGTAGGTACACACACACACACACACACACACACACACACACATATACATACATATATATATATATATATATATATATATATATATATATATATATATATATATATATATATAGGAAGTTTAGGATAGTTTAGGATAGAAAATCAACGTATGAACTGTATTGTCGTATTTCTCCCACACTCTACATCTGCCACTCTTTTTTTTTACACTCCACTCCCCCCCCTCCTCCCAATCTCGTGTAATGAATGTGACCTTTGGATCATGATGTAGGACCCTTGACCTCCGAAAATGACCCCACACGCAGACCATTTCGTATGAGAGCTGTGGTCTGGGACTTGTACGCAACATGCATTATAAGCCATATAAGTATACAGTGTCATTCACATGCATACCCGTATACATGTCGCTTTTGACCTTGACCTTTGACCTGTCACACTCGAACACTTCAACAAGTTGAGAACTTTCGAAAGCAGCTTGGCCAGATGCGCTCTGGATGAATTTCCTTGTCAATTCAGGCAACAGAAGAAGTGCGACGTACGTGAACATTATAACATACGAAGAATGAAGTGGAAATAGTGTGTGACTCTAAGCCAGACTGGACGACTGGGAACCTGGTATGTAGCTGTGATAAGAAAGAAAGAAAGAAAAAGATATATAAGAAATTTTGAGTTAACGGGAGACAATTGCAGACTGTCAAAATTACATCAGAATATAGAGGCACGTTTAAAAAAAAGCCCAGAGGACATAATAAACGAGAATATGAGAAAAGAAGTCCCTGATATTTTTGAATAAAGATTATCCCAAGGCATTCTTGAAGTACGTAAGACGCAATAGAGAACGTAAAACGATTACAACATCCAAACATAACAAAATAACATAGTGAGGTAAGAGATCGGTTTAAAAATGGGTGTGAACACGAAACAAAATAACATAGTGAGGTAACAGACTGATTTGAAAATGGGTGTGAACACGAAATAAATTCTTCAGTTCTCCCGGTCGAAGAGGTAAGAAAAATGTTTAACAAGACGAGATGACTGGGGAAAAAAAATAAAAGGTTGTAGAAATTAAGTTATGAAGGGCTGAATGAACCCAAATTAACCCAAAGGAAACAACTGGTCCCGATTTCTCGTCCCGATTTCTCAGCCTCAAATTTCGAGGTGGGAGACAGACGGGAAATGATTTTCTACTCGTAATCATAATCGTTGCGTAGACTGAAGAAGGTTAGGTATTCAAATACTGCTAACTGAACAATATACTAATCCAATGGCGTTACCGGACTCCGCCTGCATGTGGTTACGCCGCGAGTGAAAAATAAAAAAAATCGCCTTTGGCGAGGCTGTATCACCGAGCGTACAAGCCTCGTCAAAGAATGTCACACTCGACAGGAGTACACACATTTCCCTGCCACTGGAAACAGCGCAGGTTTACACAATAGAAAGGCTGGAAGAGGACCTCAGTCAAGACCAGTTCTTCGAGTAATTTTCAATCCGCCTCGAGCAGCCGTGTCAGTGGCTGGATCCATTACCAGAGTGGGAGGTAACTCGGCACAGTGGAGGAGCAAGGTGGAATGAATACACTACAGGTAAAATTGCTGCACCACCACACACACTCTCTCTCCTGTGACGTTCCATGCAGGCTGACCTCACCCAACACGTAGCGGTTCTTCATGCCATTCGTTTTCCCTGCCTCTCTGTAGTTGCCGGAGAGAGAGAGAGAGAGAGAGAGAGAGAGAGAGAGAGAGAGAGAGAGAGAGAGAGAGAGAGAGAGAGAGAGAGAGAGCTCGCCTCACTGCTTGGCCCCAACCTCGATGATCCTACGGCAGAAATTTCGCACCTCACCTCACCACAGGCCAACATGCCTGTTCTCATCTGTATTTCCCATGTCCACGAGGTACATACAGGTTTACCCTAACACATCACGGACACACAATAGGAACGCACGCACGGATGAACAGACGTGCGTATATATGTATACGAACACGCCCACGGACGGACACGGGCAAAGCAATTAATTCACCCCCCTCTCCCCAGCTCCTGCTTGCAACATCCTCCACTGCTTGCAAGCAGGGAGCCTGCAAAAAAACTTACATTAAATTTCCCTTTTAGAAAATGAATGGGCTCTGCCCTGAGTAACTTAATCATAAGTCTCCCTCAAGAATATTTAGTGCATGACATGAATTAACTTAAGGGCCACACACACACACACACACACACACACACACACACACACACACACACACATACACACTGCCTGTGTGGCGGGGAGTGTGTGAGCGATTTTTAAGATCATTACATTGAAGGCAGACCTACGTATTCCACATCACCCTGAGATGACTGCAGACCTTCCCTAACCCATGACTAGCCTCCTGCAGACATAACCCATGACTAGCCTCCTGCAGACATAACCCATGACTAGCCTCCTGCAGACACCGCACGCCAGAAGCTGAGCAAGGTAAGAGAACTCCCATCGCCTGCGCAGATCTTGAGGATTATTCAAGAAAATTTACGGCGAGGTGGTGATCTCTGGCTTGACTTGATATACAAAAACCCCCAGATACCATGAGACACTACAAGACAGGTCTTGACGATGCTACTGCCAATTAGACCTTCAGAAGACGGTACTAATTACTTCGCTTTTAATGAACAATAAAGTTGAGCCGACAAGACTATGACTGCCTGGGTAAATGTAAACCGATATTTTTGTTGTTGTTGATAAAATGCAATTAAGATGGCGTACTTTACTGGACGCTGGAGTCTCGTTCGAACAAGCTGTTTCGTCATTACGGTGTTAACGGTCGTTGGGTTCGGATATGGCATGACAGTGATCAGTTTAGGGGCACTCCGTGCAAGGCACGGGCTTCGAACCCTGTCCTTCAGCTCGATCGAACCTTGTCTCACCGGCTGTGGAGACGACCACACACACACACACACACACACACACTACCTCCACCAAGAGAGAAGGTGAGCAGGTGTGCGCTACGTTACGCTGGACATATCATGGCAGGTATGAGAGAGAGAGAGAGAGAGAGAGAGAGAGAGAGAGAGAGAGAGAGAGAGAGAGAGAGAGAGAGAGAGAGAGAGAGAGCGCCCCTGGCGAGCTATGACGCAAAGTTGTCGCTATCACAACACCATGGCGTGTCTCTCCTAACAAGCTGGTGTTACTTGTTCATTGGCTCCCGGGAGCGTCTGTGCTCTGGGCCTCAGCTACGTCATAACTCTCCACTGTACACGTGGATGTGCAAGGGAGGAGGGTGGGGGAAGGTGGATATAAAGCCTCAAAACCTCCCTCTCCACTACCTTATTCTTCCCCCACTCCACTTCTGTTCCTCCCCTACCATCTCCCTACAACCCTTCCCATATCTTCTAGCGTTCCCACTGTGCGTGTGTGTGTGTGTGTGTGTGTGTGTGTGTGTGCAGCCTCGAGGGTGGAGGGAGGGAGCAGTGGTAGCGGAAGACTTCCCCTCGATCCTGCCCCCCCGGACATTCTCTGGGGGTGTTGTGGGGGAAGGGGGCGGGAGGAAGAGTGCTGTGCCCTATTACCACCCATTAGTAGCGTGCGAACCCGCGCCCGCACCTGACACGCCTGTCACCACGCGGGGGCGTGGGGGAGGAGAGAGGGACGCGGAGACGGAGGCTTGTGGTCACGGAGGAGTGTGGGAGACGGGAGGAGGAGAGGAGGAGGAGGAGGAGGAGCTGAAGACGAAGTTTGGCTGGAGGAATGATGTGAGATGGCACTTAGGTCACAAACAGTTGATATATATATATATATATATATATATATATATATATATATATATATATATATATATTTTTTTTTTTTTTTTTTTTTTTTTTGCCGCTGTCTCCCGCGTTTGCGAGGTAGCACAAGGAAACAGACGAAAGAAATGGCCCAACCCACCCCCATACACATGTATATACATACGTCCACTTTCCAAAACTCTTGCATTCACCTCCCTAACAACCCCATCCATAAACAAATTAAACAACCATGGAGACATCACACACCCCTGCCGCAAACCTACATTCACTGAGAACCAATCACTTTCCTCTCTTCCTACACGTACACATGCCTTACATCCTCGATAAAAACTTTTCACTGCTTCTAACAACTTTCCTCCCACACCATATATTCTTAATACCTTCCACAGAGCATCTCTATCAACTCTAACATATGCCTTCTCCAGATCCATAAATGCTACATACAAATCCATTTGCTTTTCTAAGTATTTCTCACATACATTCTTCAAAGCAAACACCTGATCCACACATCCTCTACCACTTCTGAAACCACACTGCTCTTCCCCAATCTGATGCTCTGTACATGCCTTCACCCTCTCAATCAATATCCTCCCATATAATTTACCAGGAATACTCAACAAACTTATACCTCTGTAATTTGAGCACTCACTCTTATCCCCTTTGCCTTTGTACAATGGCACTATGCACGCATTCCGCCAATCCTCAGGCACCTCACCATGAGTCATACATACATTAAATAACCTTACCAACCAGTCAACAATACAGTCACCCCCTTTTTTAATAAATTCCACTGCAATACCATCCAAACCTGCTGCCTTGCCGGCTTTCATCTTCCGCAAAGCTTTTACTACCTCTTCTCTGTTTACCAAATCATTTTCCCTAACCCTCTCACTTTGCACACCACCTCGACCAAAACACCCTATATCTGCCACTCTATCATCAAACACATTCAACAAACCTTCAAAATACTCACTCCATCTCCTTCTCACATCACCACTACTTGTTATCACCTCCCCATTTGCGCCCTTCACTGAAGTTCCCATTTGCTCCCTTGTCTTACGCACTTTATTTACCTCCTTCCAGAACATCTTTTTATTCTCCCTAAAATTTAATGATACTCTCTCACCCCAACTCTCATTTGCCCTTTTTTTTCACCTCTTGCACCTTTCTCATGACCTCCTGTCTCTTTCTTTTATACATCTCCCACTCAATTTCATTTTTTCCCTGCAAAAATCGTGCAAATGCCTCTCTCTTCTCTTTCACTAATACTCTTACTTCTTCATCCCACCACTCACTACCCTTTCTAATCAACCCACCTCCCACTCTTCTCATGCCACAAGCATCTTTTGCGCAATCCATCACTGCTTCCCTAAATACATCCCATTCCTCCCCCACTCCCCTTACTTCCATTGTTCTCACCTTTTTCCATTCTGTACTCAGTCTCTCCTGGTACTTCCTCACACAAGTCTCCTTCCCAAGCTCACTTACTCTCACCACCCTCTTCACCCCAACATTCACTCTTCTTTTCTGAAAACCCATACAAATCTTCACCTTAGCCTCCACAAGATAATGATCAGACATCCCTCCAGTTGCACCTCTCAGCACAATAACATCCAAAAGTCTCTCTTTCGCGCGCCTGTCAATTAACACGTAATCCAATAACGCTCTCTGGCCATCTCTCCTACTTACATAAGTATACTTATGTATATCTCGCTTTTTAAACCAGGTATTCCCAATCATATATATATATATATATATATATATATATATATATATATATATATATATATATATATATATATATATATATACGGTGTTTCGACAGTCTGCATGCGCGTGTGTGTATGTAAGTACATGTCACGACATTTTGAAATGAAATCTGTTTGTTGAGTCAGGACTAACGAGACAGCGTGTGTTTACGTACATAATGTTTGCTGATGATGCCGAGACGATGAAGGGTGTGCAAAAATAAAGCGAGGGAGATTGCATCGATTCGCAGGGAACCTAAACAAGAGGAACATAGCAACTAGCATTAAAAGAAGCGTAAAGGACACACACACACACACACGATATGCTGCCATATATTAGAATAACATTCAAGTACACAGACGAATATTACTCAACAAGCTAGCTGTTCACATCGTACATAAGGCCGAAACTATAATATGCTTCTCAGGTTTGGTCACCTTACCTTAAGAAACACAAAAAACGAATGGAGAAGGTCCAGAGGAAGGCAACAAAGATGGCAAGTGAATTAAGAGAGCTGAGGTACAGGGAAAAGCTAAAGGCTTAAATTTGTCAACAATGGAAGAAAGAAGACTAAGGCGTGACCTGATCACAACCTTTAGTGTTTTTAAACCAGACTGATGACGTAGACAGTCAACAGTTCTTCGAATGATAAAAAGGTTAAACCAGCCAGAGGCCAAAACATGAAATTAAGTAAGCAACTTGTTAGAGAAGGTGTAAAAAAAGTACTTTGATAGTATAAGAGTGAGGGACGAATGGCATAAAGTGAGCTGAGAGATAATGAGAGAGGACAGCAAACAGACGAGGGGTACTACGATTGTAGAACTCCCTCCCAGTACTGGATTTCATTTATCTGTTAATCATAGCCCCAGCACAAAGGTGGCGCTACTTCCAACAGCAGAGAAACGTAGACTCCAATGGGAATGAAAAGTTCTTTGGAGAAGACTGTTCTACCAGCGAGACAACCTCGCCAAAAGTGAACTTTCACTCATAGTTTAACCGCAAGTGGCGGAGTCCGGTAACACACACACACACACAGATATATATATATATATATATATATATATATATATATATATATATATATATATATATATATATATATATATAAAGTGTGTGGAAGAAGAAAGTTGAGAGTAAATGTGAATAAGAGCAAGGTTATTAGGTACAGTAGGGGTGAGGGTCAAGTCAATTGGGAGGTGAGTTTGAATGGAGAAAAACTGGAGGAAGTGAAGTGTTTTAGATATCTGGGAGTGGATCTGTCAGCGGATGGAACCATGGAAGCGGAAGTGGATCATAGGGTGGGGGAGGGGGCGAAAATTTTGGGAGCCTTGAAAAATGTGTGGAAGTCGAGAACATTATCTCGGAAAGCAAAAATGGGTATGTTTGAGGGAATAGTGGTTCCAACAATGCTGTATGGTTGCGAGGCGTGGGCTATGGATAGAGATGTGCGCAGGAGGATGGATGTGCTGGAAATGAGATGTTTGAGGACAATGTGTGGTGTGAGGTGGTTTGATCGAGTAAGTAACGTAAGGGTAAGAGAGATGTGTGGAAATAAAAAGAGCGTGGTTGAGAGAGCAGAAGAGGGTGTTTTGAAATGGTTTGGGCACATGGAGAGAATGAGTGAGGAGAGATTGACCAAGAGGATATATGTGTCGGAGGTGGAGGGAACGAGGAGAAGAGGGAGACCAAATTGGAGGTGGAAAGATGGAGTGAAAAAGATTATGTGTGATCGGGGCCTGAACATGCAGGAGGGTGAAAGGAGGGCAAGAAATAGAGTGAATTGGAGTCATGTGGTATACAGGGGTTGACGTGCTGTCAGTGGATTGAAGCAAGGCATGTGAAGCGTCTGGGGTAAACCATGGAAAGCTGTGTAGGTATGTATATTTGCGTGTGTGGACGTGTGTATGTACATGTGTATGGGGGGGGGGGGGGGTTGGGCCATTTCTTTCGTCTGTTTCCTTGCGCTACCTCGCAAACGCGGGAGACAGCGACAAAGTATAAAAAAAAAAAAAAAAAAAAAAAAAAAAAAAATATATATATATATATATATATATAAAACCCAGGACCCCATACATATATCTTCCTTATAGTTTTGAGGTTCTGACATTCCTATGGAGCGGGAGTGCCTGTTCATAGACAATAACATACATACAGCTTCGCCCAGGACGTCATCTCTGGGTAGTTAAAAGGCTAATCACCATTTCTTTTGAGTAATAACGCAGCCACCATCCCAAGCTACCTGCCTCGCCACACTCTGACACGCTCACAAGAACAAGGAAGAACCAAACTTGTCTTACCTTGGAGGATGTTAGATTCTAAGGACGACGAAAATCCTCTTTCAAAACATCTTGATTAGGTAAAGCGCAGCAACCACTGAGGGGCCACCAGACACACTTGTCTGCCAGACACGGGTCAGTAGTGTGTTAGCAAGGCTGGCTGGGGATCCATCTTGAAGACAGAGAAAAAGAAATGGTAACTCACATCATACAGAAGCTATAAACAAGGAATATATGAAGAGAATGAGTGCAGAAAGGTCGACAAAGAGGATGTATATGTGTCAGAGGTGGAGGGAACAAGGAAAATATAAACACTTGGTAACTCGCATTATACCTGTAAGGATATAATTGGTAACTCATAAAGATATACATAAGGAATGCACTTAGTAATTATCATAAGGGTTTAGATAATGAACTCGGTAACTCACGTCAAAATATGTATATTCCTTATTAACTCCCATGAGAATAAAGATAAGGAAATGAATTGGTAACTTACGTGAGAATATAAAGAAACTGCTTGGTAACTCACACGAATATATACCTAAGGAAACCACTTGGTAACTCACATGAAAAATATGAATAAAAAACCGATTTGGTCATTTACAAAAAATGGATAAAAAATCTTTCTTTAATTCAGAAACTAAGCATAAAGACACGCCAGGTTAACTCTCAAAAAATATGAATGAGGAAATAATTTCGTAACTCACAGAAAGTAATTAAGAAAATCACTTTATAACTAACAAAAAATGTAAGTAAGTACTTTGTTAGCTCACTTAAAACTATGAATAACTATGAATAAGTTGGCATGATTAATATTTCACTTATCAGTAGTCAAAAATTTAGTAAATCATGATTTTTAGAAGAGAAAATCACGTCATAACATAGATTATTGATAAGGAAACTGCTTGGTAACTCTGAACCAGGCGATCTTCTGGTAACTAGCACAAAACTGATCAAATTAATGACATGATAACACATGAAGTCTGTGATGAAGAGGAGGAATTCCGGAAACTCACATTAAACTAAGATCACTTGGGAACTCACATTATAACGTGAATGAGGAAATCGATTGGAAACTCAGATAAAAAAAAAATCGAATCAGAAGGTCTCTCGTTAACTAGCATGAAATTATAGAAATAAGAATATCACTTGTGTAACTCACGACCGAGAATAAGCTATACATAGACGAGGGTCGTGCAATGACACCAACAGATAGAATGTTCACTATCATATTCCTGTCTATCGTGCTTGATTAAGTCTATTCTCTGACTTTACACACTTTACACACATAGACTTCCACAACCACGCAGAGTTTTTCCAGGTGACATATTGGGTTGTGACGTGAAGCAGCTGGCTATGTGTTACGTGAGACGTGTTACGTTGTGACGTGAAGCAGCTGGTTATGTGTTACGTGAGACAGCAGGTCACAGTGTTACAGTGTAGCGTTATTTCACATCATAAAAATTGGCTTCTTGCAATTCTACGTTACGTGAGGCAGCTGGTTAGGTTATGACGTTGAGCAAGGCAATTGGTTAAGATCTTACGTTACGTGTGGCAGCTGGTTACAATTCTACATTCAATGAGGCAGCTGGTATGAACGTCACTTTACGTGCAGCAGATGGTGCCTGTGAAATCTGCATCAAAATGGCATTCTATGGAAGCAGGACATATCAGATCAGAATACCTAGAACTAAGGCTCTCATTTGGTTATAGACCCCTCAACCAGGATTCGAGTCTGTGTTCTTACTGTACCAGTGAGCCAGTAGTTAAAGTACTGAACACGAGGGATATATAGCATTCCTTCCCTCACACAACAGGCTGGCTACCAGCTCCTACCGAATCAGAGGAAGAAGGTAAACCATTAGGTTTACATGGGAGTCAAACCTCCTTCATGTAGTTTACGTCATATAGGTTACAAGCAATTTCTGGAATTGGTTTACGGAGGGAATGAAATCAACGTTTAAGAATCAACGAAAAGTTGATATCACTGAATCACTGTCTCTAAACACCTGGGGGATTTCATTCAGTCTTGAATGTATCTTGTGTCTCCCTTCATGGCAGCCGCTTCAACTATATACATCCTTCTCAGTCCGCGTCAAGCCTTGCTCACTCACACCTCTGGTGAGAGACGGAGAGAGGGAAGAAATTCCTTTTCCTTTACCAATTTCTAATCTTCCACATCTTATAATTCAAACTCTTCCTATTCGCCACATTGTCCTTTCTCTTTCTCTTTTTCTTTTCACAGCTATTACTTCAGTTTCTGTTTTCACCTGCTGGCGGCTCCGGGTGACTGGCCCAAGAGTTTTGACACTGGACACTGGCTGGACACGTCAACTAGTCCTTTAAAATACGTTCTTCATAAAGTATGATGCGAAAGATCATTGTTTCGCCCAATGGGATTTAAATATAATCCATTTTAGTGTTCTTTCTTAAAGAAAACGACCCAGCTTGAAAGACTAAGGCAGTGTTGAAGTGGCAGCTTAATGCTCAACGGGAGAGATTAGCTGGCAATGCTGCCCTCTGGACCACTCTTCCTCTCCTCCTCCCGCTTCTTCCCAGGGAGAGAAAGATTGGCAATACCTGGGGACTCTACATGGGGGGGATTAGCCGCGCCCCGGTGGTCAGCCGAATCGTAGTTAGGTCATATAAATTAGCGTCTGGGTAGCAGGTAAGGCTGGGCCTGCCATTCCTATCTGATAAGAGAGAGAGAGAGAGAGAGAGAGAGAGAGAGAGAGAGAGAGAGAGAGAGAGAGAGAGAGAGAGAGAGAGCCTCGCACCGCCGTCTACATAGAAGTATTCGTCTCATTAAGTGCAGGGTCCTCCCGCAAATTAACCAATGCCTTGTTTGCAATCTGATTGATCTATCAATAGTAAATTAATCAACTCCTTCTCGTCCTCATTAACTTATCACAGATAAACTCGTTTCTTTACCTAACAGGAATGGCATTGTCTCACCGTGTGGGGCACTGTCTCTCTGGTTTCGTGAGGTCTCATCCGTAGTCACACCGCTTGAGACCCCACATCTCTATCCCCAGAAGTAACTAAAGATAATGTAAGAAATCACTCGCGCCAAGTTAACGGGGGTCATTTGAGTCCCCGCCCGAAACGTAAACTCGTACCAAGAGGCGCAAGTTTAGCTACAAGGACCATAACACAGCCCGGGGGGACGACCCCAGACGGGAAAGCCGTTGTGAGCGAAGCCATCTGCGCTCCGCCCCACCCATGGCGACTGCCTGGGCGGGTCACGTGACGCAAGGGGGTCTGTAATTAATATCATTTAAACTCAAGATACATGATAAGAGGACGTGGCCAGGCGATGTGTGAGGCCCTAGGTACACTAAACGACGCCGGGCTTCCTGGTGTTGACTCACTCCCTCCCTCCCCAAGTACTTATACCCTCCCAGCCCCTCCCACCTCTGGTGCTGGATGCTACTCTCCCGCCTCTACCCCCTTCCTCTCGTCCCTGTGCCCACCTTCAGCCCTCCTGCCCGTGGTACCTCTCCTCCTTCAGACAACGACCAGCTGGTTCACTGACGACCAACAGATGCCAGTAGAATGACTTAAGAGGTCAGTGAAATGGATCCAGGTGGTCAATGACGACACACACACACACACACACACACACACACACACACACACACACACACACTCACATACTTCAAAGGTGGTCTAACACATAGATGATGAAATTCAACCTAAGCATATGCAATGAGGATGGATACAGAATAACATAAGGCTTCTGTAACATTACATACGGCTTCTGTAAGATTACCATATTGTAGAAAAAATAAGTTCCAGGAGACCAACTGTCTGCTGGTATATATCACATTGACTGTCAAGTGTGTGGATAAGAAGACATTTAGCGAGCTGCTCATATCATACAAAAGGTCCAAACTAGACTATGGTTCTTAGCTATGGTCACCTTTGGTTAAGAAGAATAAAGAGCTAATAGAGAAAGTCTACAGGAAGGCTACAAAGACGGACAAGAATTGAGAAAGACGAAGTACAGGGAAAGGCTAAAGACTTTGAATTTGCCAATTTTGGAAGATAGAGGAGTAAGGGTTGACTTGATCACACCCTTTAAGTTACTCAAACAGATTCATGACGTGGACAGTGAACAGTTCTTCGAGAGATGTAGGGATAGGGCAACCACAGGACACAATATGAAATCAATCAAGAAACTTTTTACAAACAGATGAACAGAAGTGCTGTTCTCTTGATATGAAGATATATAGAACATATTTGCTGATCTCCTGATATGTAGATATGTATATGGACAGTTCTTCTGGTAGATGAGTGGAACTAGATGCCTGAGGGCATGGTTAATACAGGCAGCATACAGGGATATGAGTTGTATGATAATAGAAAATTTTCAAGAGATGAGGTCCTCCCAAACGTGTAAAATTCCCTCCCCGCACACCACAAACAAGTAATAAATTACACACACACACACACACACACACACACACACACACACACAGTATAATGGACTGTCAATAAAAATCTGATTAAGAACCAACTTTGGAACAGAGATGAGACGAAAGTCAATCGCGTGGCAGCCTGGACCACACCACGGTGGGGTCACCCAACCCAGATACGAGTCTGAGAGGCTCACGGACAAGGCGAGTGGACGTCTTGATGAACGGCAGGTCGTTTTTTCTACCATGGATTATGTAAAGCAACAGAAGGAGACTCAAGAACAGTATTAGTGATCTTATGCCGCCATACATTCATACATACACACACACACACACACACGCACACTTTATATATATATATATATATATATATATATATATATATATATATATATATATATATATATATATAGCGCTACCTCGCGCACATGCGGGGGGGAGGGGGTCGTCATTTCATGTGTGGCGCGGTGGCGACGAGAATGAATAAGGGCAGACAGTATGAATTATGTACATGTGTATATAAGCATATGTCTGTGTGTGTGTGTGTGTGTGTGTGTGTGTGTGTGTGTATATATATATATATATATATATATATATATATATATATATATATATATATATATATATATATATATATATATATCAGTAAATTTTAGGGAGAATAAAAAGATGTTCTGGAAGGAGGTAAATAGGGTACGTAAGACAAGGGAGCAAATGGGAACTTCAGTGAAGGGCATAAATGGGGAGGTGATAACAAGTAGTGGTGATGTGAGAAGGAGATGGAATGAGTATTTTGAAGGTTTGTTGAATGTGTCTGATGACAGAGTGGCAGATATAGGGTGTTTGGGTCGAGGTGGTGTGCAAAGTGAGAGGGTTAGGGAAAATGATTTGGTAAACAGAGAAGAGGTAGTAAAAGCTTTGCGGAAGATGAAAGCCGGCAAGGCAGCAGGTTTGGATGGTATTGCAGTGGAATTTATTAAAAAAGGGGGTGACTGTATTGTTGACTGGTTGGTAAGGTTATTTAATGTATGTATGACTCATGGTGAGGTGCCTGAGGATTGGCGGAATGCGTGCATAGTGCCATTGTACAAAGGCAAAGGGGATAAGAGTGAGTGCTCAAATTACAGAGGTATAAGTTTGTTGAGTATTCCTGGTAAATTATATGGGAGGGTATTGATTGAGAGGGTGAAGGCATGTACAGAGCATCAGATTGGGGAAGAGCAGTGTGGTTTCAGAAGTGGTAGAGGATGTGTGGATCAGGTGTTTGCTTTGAAGAATGTATGTGAGAAATACTTAGAAAAGCAAATGGATTTGTATGTAGCATTTATGGATCTGGAGAAGGCATATGATAGAGTTGATAGAGATGCTCTGTGGAAGGTATTAAGAATATATGGTGTGGGAGGCAAGTTGTTAGAAGCAGTGAAAAGTTTTTATCGAGGATGTAAGGCATGTGTACGTGTAGGAAGAGAGGAAAGTGATTGGTTCTCAGTGAATGTAGGTTTGCGGCAGGGGTGTGTGATGTCTCCATGGTTGTTTAATTTGTTTATGGATGGGGTTGTTAGGGAGGTAAATGCAAGAGTCTTGGAAAGAGGGGCAAGTATGAAGTCTGTTGGGGATGAGAGAGCTTGGGAAGTGAGTCAGTTGTTGTTCGCTGATGATACAGCGCTGGTGGCGGATTCATGTGAGAAACTGCAGAAGCTGGTGACGGAGTTTGGTAAAGTGTGTGGAAGAAGAAAGTTAAGAGTAAATGTGAATAAGAGCAAGGTTATTAGGTACAGTAGGGCTGAGGGTCAAGTCAATTGGGAGGTGAGTTTGAATGGTGAAAAACTGGAGGAAGTGAAGTGTTTTAGATATCTGGGAGTGGATCTGTCAGCGGATGGAACCATGGAAGCGGAAGTGGATCATAGGGTGGGGGAGGGGGCGAAAATTTTGGGAGCCTTGAAAAATGTGTGGAAGTCGAGAACATTATCCCGGAAAGCAAAAATGGGTATGTTTGAAGGAATAGTAGTTCCAGCAATGTTGTATGGTTGCGAGGCGTGGGCTATGGATAGAGTTGTGCGCAGGAGGATGGATGTGCTGGAAATGAGATGTTTGAGGACAATGTGTGGTGTGAGGTGGTTTGATCGAGTAAGTAACGTAAGGGTAAGAGAGATGTGTGGAAATAAAAAGAGCGTGGTTGAGAGAGCAGAAGAGAGTGTTTTAAAATGGTTTGGGCACATGGAGATAATGAGTGAGGAAAGATTGACCAAGAGGATATATGTGTCGGAGGTGGAGGGAACGAGGAGAAGAGGGAGACCAAATTGGAGGTGGAAAGATGGAGTGAAAAAGATTTTGTGTGATCGGGGCCTGAACATGCAGGAGGGTGAAAGGAGGGCAAGGAATAGAGTGAATTGGAGCGATGTGGTATACAGGGGTTGACGTGCTGTCAGTGGATTGAATCAAGGCATGTGAAGCGTCCGGGGTAAACCATGGAAAGCTGTGTAGGTATGTATATTTGTGTGTGTGGACGTGTGTATGTACATGTGTATGGGGGGGGGTTGGGCCATTTCTTTCGTCTGTTTCCTTGCGCTACCTCGCAATACGCGGGAGACAGCGACAAAGTATAAAAAAAAAAAAAAAAAAAAAAATATATATATATATATACGTTGAGATGTATAGGTATGTATATGTTCGTGTGTGGACGTGTATGTCTATACATGTGTATGTGGTTGGGTTGGGCCATTCTTTCGTCTGTTTCCTTGCGCTACCTCGCTAACGCGGGAGACAGCGACAAAGTATAATAGAAAATATAAATAATATATATATATATATATATATATATATATATGTATATCCATTTGCTAACATTTGTCTAAGTATGGGTGTGTGATGTGTGTCTCGAGAGAAGGTATTACAAGTTGATTACGCATCCTACTTTCATGTGATGTAACGTCGGCTTTAAAGAAATTCGTACAAAGATGATCGGGTTTTTATTCTCTTTATAATCTTATTGATGTCAGCACCGGTTATGGGTAATTGTCTCCCTTCACAGTTATCAATGGATTAAATTGCATCTTTGACGATATGTTACGTACATAGTGAAGATGTACAACTCGCCCAAGATGTAATGTCAATATCTTTTTTTTTTTCAGTATGATTCATCCTTACAGCGGTATTTGGCTGCTGCGTCTTAAGGGCTGTGTGCGTGCGTACCATGGTGGAGGCTCAGTGGGCTGGACGCCCTTGTAGGGAGGACAATTGTATATCAAGGAAGTCTTGACCCGGAAATGTTGCTGTCTAACCTTTTTTTTTTTTCTGGCATCCCCTCTTATTCATGCAGTTCAAAAGGCTTCCAGATGGATAGCTAAGGAGGAACAGCTGTACCCCAGTACCATGCATAAGAGACGGTGATGATGCGTGTAGAAAAAGCGAGTTAGAGTCAGCCCCAGTGGACACAACGACACAAGCTGAGGACACTTACGTATAGGTGTAGACTACGCGGCAAAATGGCTCATTTACTCGTTTTCTTTTACGTCGTGAGAATCAACACAACGGGAGGGAGGCGGGAGGAGCTAAGGTTGCGCCTCCAGGAGGCCTATGGTTCAAACCTTGTGTGAACTGGTCCAAGCCTTGTGTGGACTGGTTCAAACCTTGTGTGAGAACTGGTCCATACCTTGCGTGAACTGGCCCGAACCTTGTGTGAACTGATCCAAACTTTGTGTGAACTGATCCAAACTTTGTGTGAACTGGTCCAAACCTTGTGTGAACTGATCCAAACTTTGTGTGAACTGGTCCAAACCTTGTGTGGACTGGTCCATACCTTGTGTGAACTGGTCCAAACCTTGTGTGAACTGGTCCAAACCTTGTGTGAACTGATCCAAACTTTGTGTGAACTGGTCCAAACCTTGTGTGAACTGTTCCATACCTTGCGTGAACTGGTTCAAACCTTGTGTGAACTGGTCCAAACCTTGTGTGAACTGGTCCAAACCTTGTGTAAACTGATTCAAACCTTGTGTGAACTGGTCCAAACCTTGTGTGAACTGTTTTAAACCTGGTTCTTGTTTAAAACCTGTATAAAGTTTTAACCTTAACCACTTCCTCACCATGCCCATTCTTCTCGTCACCACCTAATACGTCCATCACCACGTTAAAACCGTTAATGACCTCGTTAGCCCCTTTAATCATACCTCTAGCCTTTCTAACACCAGGTTCTTAACAACCCATAAAAGTGAGTTTCCGTCATCAGAAATGTGGAAAGCTTGAAGCCTCGCTTGCCTCAGGTCATGCACACACAAACGCACTCACACTAACTCCTTCCTCCACACACCGCCACACATCATACGCTTGTGGAATACACTCCAGGAGTTCAGGTTATCTGTGTTCCCCTAACTTCCTTCCCCATGTAATGATAATAAGGATAATGATAATAATAACGATTATAATAGTAATAATAATGATAATGATAATAATTGATAATGATGATAATGATGATTAATGATAATACTAATAATAATAATAATAATAATAATGATAATAATGATAATAATATTCATGATAATGATAATAACAATAATGATAATGATAATAATAATAATAATAATAATAATAATAATAATAATAATAATAATAACAATAATGATCATGATAATAATAACAATAATAATAACAATAATAATAATAATAATAATAATAATAATAATAATAATAATAATGATAACAATAATAATAATAATAATAATAATAATAATAATGATAATGATAATTATGATAACAATAATGATAATAACAACAATACTACTACCACTCCCCGCCACCCCCACCCCCCCTGTATCCGGCACTTACATGACATGGTCTACATGTTACACTCGTAAGTGTATAGTGAGTGACATCAAACCCCGTACGTCACACTGTGTCATAATCTGTTAAGAATCAGGTGATGTGGCGGGTAAATAGGTAAGAGCTGGAGTCACGAAGAAGAAAGATGGGATCCATCTCATCTGGAGGCAGTAAGACAGATGATGTAGTCTGGTTTTGCGAGTCATTTCATAGCGTCAAGAACACCAGATATCACACACTCAATAGCAGCTTCAAGGTGCAACTCGAAAATGATATCATTAATGTGTGTGTGGATATCCATCGGGTTGTTCCACCTAAGCGCATTCACAGATCCTGAACAGACTGACACAGTATTGGAACAAGTGATTGGCTGATCCCAAGTTTCTCCCGGATCCCTCCCTTATTGCTGCCTCTCTCCCTATGACGTGGATACTTAAGACGTGAATCAAAGGAATCTCTTCCAATCAGGTAGGTATGACCTTTGGTAGCGTTTAACGCTAGAAAGGTTCTACTTAGCACATGAGCGGATGCTGTACTGCTGTGGTGTACCACCTGGCGCATCGCAAACTACTATTGAAATTGTATATCTCATCACCAAACACGTTATCTATGATGTGTCCGATGTAGTCACATATACAATGTCCCTGTGAGAGTTACAATATCGCAAGACTTGCTTGTAGTTACTGGGGTCGGCCCTCACAACACAGGGTATATCTATCCTGAACTCACTCCTCAGATCTTCCTACTTCACACCACCACCCCGCCACAACTGTCCAGGGTCACCTCGCACGCCAGGGCAAACTCTGTCAATCAGTTCTTATTAACCAATAACTTCCCAAACCTTACCATTAACGAACTTTAATGTAAAACTTCATCTATCTATTTCAGCCAAGGTAATGGCGATGCGAGCCATTACAAGCGCAACGATAATGGTTGATGGGCAGTTGGTGCCGTGAGCACCATGACAACCAATCACAGGTAACTTGGGGTTTTAGAGACAGCCAATCAACACCGGAGTAGCTAATGGCCCATATGACGATGGTTCAGTGGGAACTGCTGCGCGTCAAGCCGCAACTACAGAGATTGAGAGGGAGGGAGGAGGACAGACGCATCATTAAACAGTCAACAAGGATGGAATAAAACAACGTATAATGTGTGTGTGTGTGTGTGTGTGTGTGTGTGTGTGTGTGTGTGTGTGTGATACGGTCATCCTCTGAATGTGACACATGCCTATAGAACTATGGACTCCAGCGGAGGTGCATAAACTCTATGAACCAAGTGGTGGACGAGGGTGAGGTCATGAGTACGAATGTTGAAACACTTGCCAGTCCATCCAGCTACAGAACGATTACCCACACCAAGGCTTTCAATTTCATTCATTCAAATTCTGTATTCACGAGTTGACGATAATTTCAGTTCTGTTCAGTAAAGCACTGTATTTACTAATTACTGATTGCACACTAGTGGAGTGAAGGGGGGTGAGGGGGAGGGGCTTTCATGTCGTTACCACACTTGCTAATCTAAAATTCAACCCTCCCCCCAATCTTCATATATATATATATATATATATATATATATATATATATATATATATATATATATATATATATATATATTGAACCCATCCATCAAGTTGTCTTGATGCTTCGATATAGCCATTTTGAGCGGCACGTGTGACCTATCAGAAAGTGGCGACGCGTCATCTCGATAAAAGCGATTGGTCGAGTCGTTGTGACTGGTCACGCCTCGGCGAGTTTCCCTCAGCCCGTGAGGTCAGCAATACATTTGAGATCGCCAGTCACTTTATATTTCTGTCTTGAAACGAAGATTACATGAGATAATACAATATTGTATTAAAACAGCATGGTAACCTCTCTCTCTCTCTCTCTCTCTCTCTCTCTCTCTCTCTATATATATATATATATATATATATATATATATATATATATATATATACATATGGAAGATGGGAGATGAACAGATTAGGAAGGATAGTGAGTGGTGGAATGAAGAAGTTGCGAGTGAGAGAGAAAAGAGGGGCGTGTGCGCGGTACTTACGGGGAAGTAGTGCAAATAGCTGGGAGTTGTACAAGAAGAAGCGGCAGGTGATCTAAAGGAAGTTACAGGGGTTGAAAAAGAGAGCAAATGAGACTTGGGGTGAGAGATCATCATTAAACTTTAGGGAGAATAAGATGTTTTGGAAGGAGGTAAATAATTAACAAATAATAAGAGAACAAATGGGAACATCGGTGAAGGGAGCAAGGGAGGAAGTGATAACAGGTAGTGATGGAAGGAGGGAGGAGATGGAGTGAGTATTTTGAAGGTATGTTGAATGTGTTTGATGATAGAGTAGCATTTGTAGGGAGCCCTCACGGATAGCCTGACGTACATACATATGGTTTACATAGACTGCTTTACTATCCATATCTCGATCCGTTATGATCACGATCGTACTGTAATTACAAGGCACGGAAAGGTGTTTGAGTAATTTCACCCTTATACCACTGAGTAGAAGGGTAGTTTATTTGTTGTTAGTGCTGGTAAACTGCTGGTTGAAGTGAAGTGGTTAAGCGATTGCTGGGAATAAAAGTGAAGTTGTTAATGGAGTAATTGCACGGATCACAGAGACAGTGAGAATGTATGTGGGTCATAGAATATTATCCTTAACACCTGAAGGTGTTGAAAGATTATCCGATAGTTGGATATAGCAACCTGACGTTGTTGACGGCCTTAACAACCCATGACTGTCGTTGGTAGGCCTAAAGCCCAAACCAACCAACAGACAACCGGAATAATCGACTTTACCAGCAATACCGAGGCGATCCAATAACTGGAGACAGGGGGGGGGGGGGGGGGGGGGGTCTGTGTTGTGTCTTCACGTGCTCCTCACACAATAGCTCATACATTTTCTTCAAATTTGTTCGCCGTTTCCCGCGAAAGCGAAGTAGTGTCAAAGAGGCAGGAACAGACGAAGAGCGGCCTTATTTGCTCACTTCTGCTCCCGCTCTACTATGTAAAATGCACGGAAACGAGAGCACCCTATCTACAGCCAAACCCTACAGACCTTTATGTGATTTCCCCTGTTCGCTTCATATGCCTTGGTACGACCTATTGATGATCGCACGTCTCTCCAATTCATTCTATCCCGTGCCCGTCTCTCACTCTCCTGAATGGTCCGACCCCGGTACCTCAAAGCTTTTTTACTTTATCTCCTCGGTGCTTTCCCCCGTTCCTCTTGCTTCCACAGTTTAACCAATCTTCTATCCAGTATCCTAAGGACAAGGGTGAATATATTCAAACTCCCTCTCCGTATCTACCACATGAACCTCTAAACAGTATGTCTGCAAGGAAGCACAACTGTTATAACAAAACATCAGTAAAACTGTAATTGAATAAGAGAATAATGACGAAAATTGATAGAAGTGAACGTAGTTCTAAGAAATAAGACAAGTCGCCTGAAACAGCTTGACTAATTTTCAAAGATTTTCAACTCGCTGAACTTAACAAGAAATTTACGCTGGAAAATATGGTGTTAAAGTCTCATGAAAATGATGCCATATGTCCTTACAGGACAATATGAGTCAGAATCCTTACCATGATAAGGTCAAATTCAAAGAGGAGCAGAGAAGGGGGCCAAGTGAGGATTTCCCTCAAAGGCTCAGTCCTCTGTTTTTAACGCTACCACGCTAACGCGGGAAATGGCAAATGATATGAAAAAAAAGAATATATACATACATACATATATATATATATATATATATATATATATATATATATATATATATATATATATATATATAGTAACTGACTTCATCCAACGGCAGTACAGGTATATGACGTCAAGATCCAGGGGTCACATAAACACAAGGAAGAATAACTCATGATAGGGGGTCACACTGTCTCCGCCAGGCGGTACAGCCGCCAACTTGCTCTCTGGTTCCCCTGCATTTCTCTCTCTCTCTCTCTCTCTCTCTCTCTCTCCTCTCTCTCTCTCTCTCTCTCTCTCCCCCCCCCCCCCCCACCCGACACGCACACACACACACACATGCAGTGAGAACATGGATATGGTCTCAAAATTACCCTGAACACTTGAATATTTGAAAAAATTATTTCCGACGGCTGTTCATATGGCCTCATGTAGACGTTCTGTGTGACCCTGGCAGACGCTAGGCCTCGAGCCGAAGTAATTAACCAACCAGTCAGTCACTAGCTCACCACACACCACAGTCGCTGCTAAACTGGGGACAGACGAAGACAGGCCTTCCCACATGCCTGTCTACGGGCGTGGCTCCTACAAATGGCCAAATGGGGCGGTTATATGACCAAACGACCCTTATACCGCGATCACAGGCGTAGGGAGAGACTGTGAGGGACTGCTGATCAACACATTAGTATGAGGTTCAGTTGGACTATGGGGACAGAAATATATCGTTAAAAACTTTTGGAATTGTTGATTACAATCACGCGCTAATATCAATCCCCGGATCAGAGAGGGAATCAAAGGGTTACGTAATGCGTTTGTCTTTAGAGACTGTGGCATAGATGGTTACACGAGGAAACACGACCCTAATGCTCCGCTGGATTGCTGGACTCTTGAGCAAGACGGTGTGGAGGGAGAGAGCGCATGGACACGAAATTCTGACATTTTGAGATCGACAAACGCGAGTGGAAATATATGATGCTCTGGTATACGGCTCTGGCCTTGGTGACCTTCATCATTTAGAGAAAAACAAATGAAATAAATATGAGACAAAATTCTGCAAGAAAAATTGGCTTTTCAAAAGAACTCTGGCTTGAAAACCAATTTGCCTGTCGCTCGACCTTTCTGCACACAAGTGTAAGACCCTTGAGCACGACTGTGCGACCCACGGGGATGACAGGTTTGTCAACGCACCGACCAACACCTCGCAATACCAACCTGAGTCAAGGTAACCCTGGGTGACTCTGGTCTCCAGGGGAATTTAGACATTTCTGGGCAGAGGTGACGCCACGACCTGCAGTGCTGTGGCTACTGAGGTGCTGACCTCCCGTAGCCAACTGAGCCTGATGGACCAGATCCGTTCGCACCAGAGGTGGCCATCCGTCATGACCTCCTATAGTCTTCATCAATTTCTATTCTCCGTCGAGCCATCGTCCTCCGTCTATTTTACGTCCTCGTGTGTCCTCTGTCACGTCCATTGTGTTCTTGTGGTTCACTTCCTTGTCTTTCATCGCTTCCATCACTCGTTCTTCTGGGGTGACCTATTCTTTTTCATTACCCAAACACCTCTCTACTTCACTCAACCACCCATCTCCATGACCCAACACTATCCAAACCCCCTTTACTCATCCTTCTTCCCCCCTACTCCCTCTCTACTTCACTCAACCACCTATCTTCATGACCCAACACTATCCAAACCCCCTTTACTCATCCTTCTTCCCCCCTACTCCCTCTCTACTTCACTCAACCACCCATCTCCATGACCCAACACTATCCAAACCCCTTTTACTCATCCTTCTTCCCCCCTACTCCCATTCCCCTACCTTCTCCCCATCCTCTACACCCTCCCTCATCTCCCAATCACCCCGGATACCCTATCCCTCCTCCTTCCCCTGACCCGTCACCTCAGCGGCTGAGTGCCTCGCTATCACACTCACATCTTAATGCTTCGACTATCATTTAATGCTATTAATCTCGTCCGTTTCCTTTATTGTGATTGGGATCAGGTGATGGGCGGCATGACGACATCACCTGGACGACACAGACCTACGTCATCGTCTGACCTCCAGACTCTCGCCACCTCTCAAAGGGCGCCGTGAGAAGACACCACCCAGGGAAGGGGTCGCCTGTGGGTGAAGGGAGGGTGTACAGCTGGGTAAAGGGTTGGGGGCAGGAGAAGGGTAGGGCTGAGAAGGGAGGGAGTGTTGGATACTGGCAGGGTTGACAAGAAGGGAGGATATGTACGGAGCTGGGGAGAAGGGAGGATATGTACGGAGCTGGGGAGAAGGGAGGATATGTACGGAGCTGGGGAGGAGGGGAGGATATGTACGGAGCTGGGGAGAGGGGGAGGATATGTACGGAGCTGGGGAGAAGGGAGGGTATGTACAGAACTGAGGAGAAGGAGAGGATATGTACGGAGCTGAGGAGAAGGAGAGAACATGTACGGAGCAGGGGAGAAGGAGAGGAGTATGTCTGGACGATCTTGCGGTGTGTATAGCTTCGTCAAAGGTCCCGGGCTCAGCCAGGCCAGGCCTGACGTGAAACACAAAGTCTAAATGATGAAGATCGTGGAAGGAGATCGCAAGTGTTTGGAAGAGTACAGACAGGCGAAAGGGTTCCAAAGCTTAGCGGTGGAGGGAAAGAAACTGTCATTATAACTCGAGCTTTGCGTTGCCAACGGCTTAACTAGTGATCCAGGGACGCGATAGTCTCCTCAGGGAAGCCATGTCCAAATCGTTGTTCATAAAGACTGTTGTGACGAGACGAGACGTGGGCCAAACGAGGGAAAATGAGACGGAGCTGGAGGAAGTGGTGGAAGGCAGTGTGTTGGTTGAGTCGTCAGTGTATGATAACATCTGGGTATCTGATGAATAATGAATTAAAAAAAAAGGAGGAAGGTGTTGCTTAGTGAGTGGCTGTAGAAATTTTACACAAGACTTGTATAACTGGATGTATGTAATGGTTCTGGACGTCACCTCCTGGTGTAAAAAGGCAGATGAATCACACGAAGATCCCTGGCGAGTCCCATGTCACATGCAACCCACCACCACCAGCAGGTCCTGTGGGAACTACCGCTGTGGCTGGCATCAGGCCATCGCTGGCCACTTCGTCAGCCAGGGGAACTAAGTCACTCGATGGTCGAGGTACTGCAGTGGTGGCTGGAGGGAGGAGGTGGAGGAGGAGGAGGAGGTGGAGGTGGAGGAGGAGGAGGAGGTGGAGGTGGAGGAGGAGGAGGAGGTGGAGGAGGAGGAGGAGGAGGAGGTGGAGGAGGAGGAGGAGGAGGAGGTGGAGGTGGAGGTGGTGGTTCGTAGGATATGTCTTTCCCTCGGATCAAGTCTGGTATTGTCAGATTCATCAGGTCACCGTGCCACACCTGGACCAGTGTGACCCTCTGTGCCAAGCCTGGACCAGTGTGACCCTCCGTGCCACACCTGGACCAGTGTGACCCTCCGTGCCACACCTGGACCAGTGTGACCCTCCGTGCCACACCTGGACCAGTGTGACCCTCTGTGCCAAGCCTGGACCAGTGTGACCCTCCGTGCCACGCCTGGACCAGTGTGACCCTCCGTGCCACACCTGGACCAGTGTGACCCTCCGTGCCACGCCTGGACCAGTGTGACCCTCCGTGCCACACCTGGACCAGTGTGACCCTCCGTGCCACGCCTGGACCAGTGTGACCCTCCGTGCCACACCTGGACCAGTGTGACCCTCCGTGCCACACCTGGACCAGTGTGACCCTCTGTGCCAAGCCTGGACCAGTGTGACCCTCCGTGCCACGCCTGGACCAGTGTGACCCTCCGTGCCACGCCTGGACCAGTGTGACCCTCCGTGCCACGCCTGGACCAGTGTGACCCTCCGTGCCACACCTGGACCAGTGTGACCCTCCGTGCCACACCTGGACCAGTGTGACCCTCCGTGCCACGCCTGGACCAGTGTGACCCTCCGTGCCACACCTGGACCAGTGTGACCCTCCGTGCCACCCTTGGATCTACTCTGATGACCTTTTTCATTTTAATGTACTTATAGCGTAGTAGTAGTAATAGTAGTGGTAGTAGTAGCAACAGTGGTGGTGGTGGTAGTAGTAGTAGTGGTAGTAGTAGCAACAGTGGTGGTGGTGGTGGTAGTAGTAGTAGTGGTAGTAGTTGTAGTAGTAGCAAAAATGATAGTAGCAGTAGTGGTAGGAGCAGTAATGGTAGTAGTAGTAGTAGTAGTATTAGTAGTAGCAGTAGTAGTAGTAGTAGTAGTAGTAGTGGTAGTAGTAGTTGTAATAGCAATAGTAGTAGTAGTAGTAGTAGTGGTGGTGGTGGTAGTCATCGATGTTGATGTAGTTTTCTCGTAGTTTTACGTATTGTTATTGTGTCTTTATTATTGTTGTTGTGGTGGTGGTGGTGGTTGTGGAGATGATTGTTGTTGTTGTAGCTGCTCCTGCTGTTGTTCTTGCTGATGTTGTTGTTGATTATCTTTTGTTGTTGATGTTGTTCTTGTGTTACAGTGCTGGAGGCGTTGTTTAGTGTGTTGTTGTTTTCTTGTTTCTCAAAGTGTTCTTGCTGCTGTTGTTGGCGATGTTGATGTTCTTGGTAGTATCATCTATGTTGTAGTTGGTGATGGTGGTAGTGTTGGTGTTGGTGATGACGTTATAGTGTATCTGTTGGTGTTGGTGATGACGTTATAGTGTATCTGTTGGTGATGACGTTATAGTGTATCTGTTGGTGTTGGTGATGACGTTATAGTGTATCTGTTGGTGTTGGTGATGACGTTATAGTGTATCTGTTGGTGTTGGTGATGACGTTATAGTGTATCTGTTGGTGTTGGTGATGACGTTATAGTGTATCTCTTGGTGTTGGTGATGACGTTATAGTGTATCTGTTGGTGTTGGTGATGACGTTATAGTGTATCTGGTAGTGTTGGTGATGACGTTATAGTGTATCTGGTAGTGTTGGTGATGACGTTATAGTGTATCTGTTGGTGTTGGTGATGACGTTATAGTGTATCTGTTGGTGTTGGTGATGACGTTATAGTGTATCTGTTGGTGTTGGTGATGACGTTATAGTGTATCTGTTGGTGTTGGTGATGACGTTATAGTGTATCTGTTGGTGTTGGTGATGACGTTATAGTGTATCTGTTGGTGTTGGTGATGACGTTATAGTGTATCTGTTAGTGTTGGTGATGACGTTATAGTGTATCTGTTAGTGTTGGTGATGACGTTATAGTGTATCTGTTAGTGTTGGTGGCTTTCTTCTTTTATTTCAGCTGTTGTAGCGTCTGGGGTAGTGTTGTTGTTGTTGTTGGTGCTGCACTTGTTACTGGTGGTGATATAGATGAAGCACTGTTGTTGTTGTTGGTGATAGTGTTGTTGTTATTGTAGATGACGGTGTTGACAGTGGGGACGCTTTTGTTGGTGTAGCATGACTCTGTGTTTGTGATGTTGTTGTAGTTGTTGTTGTTGTTGTTGTTCGTTTGGGTGGTGGTGGAAACACTGTTTGTGTTGTTGGTGGTGAGGGTGACGACAGCGTTGGTGGTGATGGTGATTGTGATGTCGGTGTAAGTGGTGGTTCTTGAAGGGGGAGGTGTTGGTGATAGTGGTGGTGAGTAACGGCAGGTGGTGCAGCTCTGGTGGTGTTGGTGATAGTGGTGGTGAGTAACGGCAGGTGGTGCAGTTCTGGTGGTGATGGTGATGGTGGTAGTGATGGAGGTTGTGGTGGTGGTGGTGGAGGTAAAGCTATGTGTGTAAGTGGTTGTGTTGAGGATGATCTGTTTGTGAAGATGGTGGTGGTGATGGTGTTGGCGATGGAAGCAGTGTTGGTGGTGGTGGTGGTGGTGGTGATGAAGGCAGTGTTGGTGGTGATGGTGCTGGGGCTTGACAGTGGAGGCGGGGTTGGTGGTGCTGGTAGTAATGGTGGTGCTGGTGATGGAGGCAGTGTTGGAGGTGTTGATGAGTCTAGCAAAATTGGTGGCAGTGGCGGTTCTGGCGTTGGAGGCAGTGTTGGTGATACGAAAAACAGTGGCAGTGCTAGTGTTGTTGGCGGTGGAGGCAATGTTGAAGGTCCCAGCAAAAGTATGGTGTTGGTGAAGGCAATGTTGGAGGTTCTGGCAAAAGTGGTGGCGGTGGTGGAGAAAATGTTGGAGCTCTTAGTATAAGTGGTGTTGGTGGTGGAGGCAATGTTGGAGGCCCTAGCAAAAGTGGTGATGATGATGGTGGAGGCAATGTTGGAGGTCCTAGCAAAAGTGGTGATGATGATGGTGGAGGCAATGTTGGAGGTCCTAGCAAAAGTGGTGATGATGATGGTGGAGGCAATATTGGAGATCCTAGCAAAAGTGGTGGCGCTGATGGTGGTGGCGGCGGCATTGTTGGAGGTCCTAGCCAAAATGGTGGTGGTGGAGGCGGCGGTGGTCCGTGTGTGGTGGACATGGCCCGGGTGGCACGAGGGGGCCTGCGCGGGCGGTCCGCCTACCTCCCAAGTCGAGGCTGGGGCCGGGGCCCCCATGGTCACCTTATCTGAACTGTTGACATATCATTCTTGGGTCTCCTGCAGGGAGGACGAGCGCGAGGAATTCTTCATTAGCTGGTGTTCCTGGGCCGCCCTGGTGGCCGGCAGCGTTACGCTTCATCCTCCAGCAGCTAGCCGCCCGTCACAATGGTTCGCACCCCACCACAGCTCGACCCCGTGTGGGAGAGTCTTCCCACATTCCCCCCCTCGGCCGCAGAGGGCGGTGAGGGAGGAGAGGGAGGAAGACGACGTGGGGAGAGAACCTCCACAGGATCACCCTGAAGGAGGCAGTAAAATGGATCACTCACGCCACATAAGGCACACGGAGGAGGAGGACCACCTCCCTCCTCCGCCCCTCCTGACGACGCATCCCTCCCTCCTCTCCTTCCCTTCCCTCCCTCCCTCCCTCCCCTTCCTACACACAGGGAGAGGAGGGAAGGGAGAGGAGGGGAGGGTAAGAATCGAGAGCGATCGCCTGTGCCGTCAGGGGGGGGGGCGGTGGGAGGAGAACAATACGAAGCGAAACGCAGAGAAGAATTTTGTCAGCATTGTACCAGCGCGCGCCCCCCGCTGCGCGCGCACCTATAAAGAAACTGATAGCCACGCCTGACCTGCATGGGTAATGAGGCCACCCTTGGGGGGGGGAGGGGGGAGGGGGGGTCTGCCACAGTACAGGGAGAGGAGGAGGAGGAGGAGGTGGTGGGGGAGGAGGAGGGCGTCTTCCCCCCCCCCCCCTCCCACACACCGCCGGTGTGCTTGCTCTCACCCCACCTCCTCCTCCTCCCCTCCTCCTCCCCTCCTCCTCCCCTCCTCCTCCCCTCCTCCTCCTTGGCCTTACGTCCGTGATCCATCATGGCGCCTGGGGTGGTGTTGGTTACCCCCCCCCCCGTCCCCGGGCTTGCTTATAGCTTCATCCGCCACGGCTTCATCCATCAGCGATGTCCTCGACCTCCTGGACCTCATCCATCTTTAACCCATCACGTCTTCATCCAGCGTTCTGCACCCGTCGTCTCGCCCCCCCTTCCCCCCACCGCCTCCTCACTCACCTCCCTCCCTCCTACGCTCTCATCCATCGTGTGGTCATCCACCTAATCCTCATCCACCAGCAACTCGCTATTTGACACTATGGCCCTTGGTAACTCTCAAAAAGTCCCTTTGTTCGCAAGCAAACAGGTTGACGAACACTCGTCCCTTACACATAATACATATGCTTATCTCCGACATTAGACACACACATAATAGTTGAGCTACATCCATTTCAATCATCTTAGGGTAGGGAGGAGCTGGTGATCTCGCATCATTAGAATTCTCAAGCTGTTCACTATTCCATGTATTTATATTTTGATAAGCCTCACCAACTCACGAGGGGAAGAGATGGTAAAAATCTCTCCCTCACACTGGGAAATTTTGGGGGACCTGCGTCACGAAATTGATTGAGAATCCACAGGTACGATGGTTGGCCGTGGAACTGGACCGTCAACTCGCTAGACCATCAACTCTCTGGATCATCAACTCGCTGGAATATCAACTCGCTGCATCTCAACTCACTGGACCATCAACACACTGGACCATCAACTCGCTGGACCATCAACTCGCTGCTTCATCAACTCACTGGACCATCAACACACTGGACCATCAACTCGCTGCATCATCAACTCACTGGACCATCAACACACTGGACCATCAACTCTCTGGCTCATCAACTCACTGGACCATCAACACACTGGACCATCAATACACTGGACCATCAACACACTGGACCATCAATTCCCTTGACTATCAACTCGCTGCATCATCATCTCACTGGACCATCAACACACTGGACCATTAACGCACTGGACCATCAACTCTCTGGCTCATCAACTCGTTGGACCATCAACACACTGGACCATCAACTCCCTTGATTATCAACTCGCTGGACCAACTACCCACTGGAACTGGTTATACTCGCCATCAGCCACCACAGTTGTCATCATTTACAACGAACATTATGTTGAGGTTTCGAAGTGAAAACCAACATATGCCACAGACCGAGAAAATACATCTCCTTTATACAGTACCTTGTATGATCATACAGTCACAACGATACAATACACCTACAAGATGATGTCAGGCTGCTAACTGTTGTCAGGCTGCTAACCGTTGTCAGGCTGCTAGCTGTTGTCAGGCTGCTAGCCGTTGTCAGGCTGCTAGCCGTTGTCAGGCTGCTAGCCGTTGTCAGGCTGTTAATTGCTGTCAGGCTGCTAACTGTTGTCAGGCTGTTAATTGTTGTCAGGCTGCTAACTGTTGTCAGGCTGCTAACCGTTGTCAGGCTGCTAGCTGTTGTCAGGCTGCTAGCCGTTGCCAGGCTGCTAGCAGTTGCCAGGCTGCTAACTATTGTCAGGCTTCTAGCCGTTGTCAGGCTTCTAACTGATGTCAGGCTGCTAACTGTTGTCATGCTGCTAACCGTTGTTATGCTGCTAACCGTTGTCATGCTGCTAACTGTTGTCATGCTGCTAACCGTTGTTATGCTGCTAACCGTTGTCATGCTGCTAACCGTTGTCATGCTGCTAACCGTTGTTATGCTGCTAACCGTTGTCATGCTGCTAACCGTTGTCATGCTGCTAACCGTTGTCATGCTGCTAACCGCTGTCATGCTGCTAACCGTTGTCATGCTGCTAACCGTTGTCATGCTGCTAACCGTTGTCATGCTGCTAACCGTTGTCAGGCTGCTAGCCGTTGTCAGGCTGCTAGCCGTTGTCAGGCTGTTAATTGCTGTCAGGCTGCTAACTGTTGTCAGGCTGTTAATTGTTGTCAGGCTGCTAACTGTTGTCAGGCTGCTAACCGTTGTCAGGCTGCTAGCTGTTGTCAGGCTGCTAGCCGTTGCCAGGCTGCTAGCAGTTGCCAGGCTGCTAACTATTGTCAGGCTTCTAGCCGTTGTCAGGCTTCTAACTGATGTCAGGCTGCTAACTGTTGTCATGCTGCTAACCGTTGTTATGCTGCTAACCGTTGTCATGCTGCTAACCGTTGTCATGCTGCTAACCGTTGTCATGCTGCTAACCGTTGTCAGGCTGCTAACCGTTGTCATGCTGCTAACCGTTGTCATGCTGCTAACCGTTGTCAGGCTGCTAACCGTTGTCATGCTGCTAACCGTTGTCATGCTGCTAACCGTTGTCAGGCTGCTAACCGTTGCCATGCTGCTAACCGTTGTCATGCTGCTAACCGTTGTCATGCTGCTAACCGTTGTCATGCTGCTAACCGTTGTCAGGCTGCTAACCGTTGTCATGCTGCTAACCGTTTTCATGCTGCTAACCGTTGTCATGCTGCTAACCGTTGTCAGGCTGCTAACCGTTGTCATGCTGCTAACCGTTGTCATGCTGCTAACCGTTGTCAGGCTGCTAACCGTTGTCATGCTGCTAACCGTTGTCAGGCTGCTAACCGTTGTCATGCTGCTAACCGTTGTCAGGCTGCTAACCGTTGCCATGCTGCTAACCGTTGTCATGCTGCTAACCGTTGTCATGCTGCTAACCGTTGTCATGCTGCTAACCGTTGTCAGGCTGCTAACCGTTGTCATGCTGCTAACCGTTGTCATGCTGCTAACCGTTGTCAGGCTGCTAACCGTTGTCATGCTGCTAACCGTTGTCAGGCTGCTAACCGTTGTCATGCTGCTAACCGTTGTCATGCTGCTAACCGTTGTCATGCTGCTAACCGTTGTCAGGCTGCTAACCGTTGTTATGCTGCTAACCGTTGTCAGGCTGCTAACCGTTGTCATGCTGCTAACCGTTGTCATGCTGCTAACCGTTGTCAGGCTGCTAACCGTTGTCATGCTGCTAACCGTTGTCAGGCTGCTAACCGTTGTCAGGCTGATGGCTGTTGTCATGCTGCTAACCGTTGTCATGCTGCTAACCGTTGCTAGGCGATGACATAAGTAACAGATATCATGAGAGAGCTGCTCTTGTGTTACACAAATATGTCATGAGCTGGAAGATCCCCCACTTCCTTACCTTGCTTCCTGAACGCTAATTAACGTCTTTTTAATTAATGTGGGTTGAGGCTGGGGTGGATTTACTTAACGTGTGGTGTGGCAAGCGTCGGGAGGCAATGTTGCAATGTGTGTGTGTGTGTCTCTGTCAAGAGTCCACGACCCAGCTGGCACGGCTCTTAGAAACACCTCAATTTCAATCCCTCTGCCATGCCCGAACTATGTTACGAGTGATTACATGGCGTTACTGGCGATTGGCAGCTCCCGAAGTAATAACAGCTCAGAGGAGAGACAGCCTTACTGAACACGCCTTAAAAGGTGGAGGGGTCAGCAGGAGGGAACACAGACTTGGTTTAAGGAAGCTAGATTGATGACACACAGGATCATATGGTGTAGGTTTATTGTGGTGTGGCGAGTTATTTGTGGATGATGTATAAGTGGTGTCTGTAGTGATGATGGATGTGTGTGTGTGTGTGTGTGTGGGTGTGTGTGTGTGTCGTGACGTATGCTTCCTTTGTCATGAGGTAAGCTAAGCCTAGTCAGGAAGATAAACCACCGGTCCCCCTACGCTCCTTCCTCACTGCCTCCAGCACATGAAGAGACACAGAAATCTCCTAAACTCTCCTCCACTTCGATGTCACACTCCTGCAGGACGGGACGTCTGGCTTGACTTCAACCCGCTCGCGTCCATTCCTTCTGTCTTCCCGACTTCCACACAAAAGGAGTCGTTTCCAATAAGATCATTTAGACCAAATCCCTCCACCATAGCATTACTTTTTGATCGGTGGAGTTCGGATCAATGTGGACAGTCGCTCGACGCGAACCAGCGGGGAAATAATCTTCGTAACCCTCGTTGGTTCTCATGTGGTGAGGATAGAGAGGGAGAAATGTCAGTACCCAGACCGGAGTGTTGAGGATGAGGGCCGCTGGCCAGGATGGATTTCGGATAAACGGATCAATCATCTATTGGAGCCATCTATACCCCTGGATCATCTGCCCGCTGGACCATCTGATACTAACTGGATCTATCCACTCACCGGGTCACCCTCATCAACTTGTTGGACCATGAACACTTTGGCCCATCTATCAACAAGACCATCTACACCTTAGACCATCTACTAACTAGACCATCCAATCGTTGGACCATCAACTCTCTGATGCAACAATTTACTGGAATATCTACCACCTGGACAAATCCACCAGTCGGGCCATCCACTCACTAGAGCATTTATCACTTGGACCGTTCACCATCTGGACCATCCACTCACTAGACCATCTACCAACTGGATCATCCACTCATTGAATCATCAACCCTATGAACCATCATCTTGCTGGACCATCTACCAACTGGACCAGCCACCCCGTGGACCATCAACTCGCCGAGTCTTCAACTCGCTGGACTATCCCAGGGCTCCGCCTGGCTTCCTTCTTCTACCCTGTCTCAGGGTGGGGGTGTGATACCAAGTCGTTTCACTGGCATTTATATGGATATTGGGACATAGACTGGTCCAGTTAGGGTCTATTACCCATAGTTATTGAGTCAGAGATAGACGGCGTTGTCTGTGCGTTAGATGGCTTTGTGTGTGTGTGTGTGTGTGTGTGTGTGTGTGTGTGTGTGTGTGTGTGTGTACTGTATGGGAGAGGAGATCAGCACTCTTGGAACTTTTTATCAAACAAGGTTTTAAACTTCTGTGCGATGTCACTCTCTTATCATTCACTTTCGTCCATTCATCCACCACTTTTACACTTACAAAAATACTCCTCTACGTCGTCTGTCGCAAGTATCTCGTTCACTTTCATGTTGTGGCCTCTGG
>NC_092287.1:18454032-18461532 GCF_036320965.1 Panulirus ornatus | reverse complement strand
TTTTGAAGTTCAACCTTTCCACTTCTCTTCTGACCTGATGAATCTATAACTTAACCTCCAGCTGATAAAGTCAATATTTTTTGGCACCACATTTTCCTCTTATTCTACTTCGGATATTTTGATTCTAATTCCCCGCCTTCATTTCCTCCCACTAAGGTCTCTCCTGTATCTTCCTCACGTAGGTGGACAAGGTGTATGGGCCAGACAGTAGACCTTCTCGTGTCCTACAGGAGTGTGTCTCTGAGTCAGTTCCAATTCTTTCTCCCCATTTCGTCTCTGTCAAAAGCCAGACTTTCCTTATTCTTGAGAGCATGACTTTGTGCAGCCATCCCAAATAAAGGTGACTGTTCCAATCACTCCACCTACCGTTTAATATCTCTCACTTCTCCGTCTCCAATGCCTTTGAAACTCTCCATAACCCTCAGTCTTTTAAACAGACTGAACATAATTCCCCTCTCAATTCGGACCTGTACGACAGCTTCGAATGGAAAGCAGAAACCCACTTAGAATTATTAGTGGTAAAGCGCAATATCTGCCTACATCTCTATCTACAAGTCCTTCATCTTCCTCTATCAAATTTCCAAGCACCAGAGGTCAACCTTGTAATAATACAAACATGCTGGGCATGAAAATATCCTCCACTCTACCCGAGAAACATCACAAAATCTGCTTCTTAAAGGCTGGGGCGCTGTATAGAAGCCGAAATCAAATCTTTAGTGAGCAGCAGTTTCATATATACACATGGGTTTTATTCATCCTGGCATGGAGTACGGCTCATACACGTGGTGTGTGTGGGATGAGGTAGCATGCAGGGCGGGAGAATCCTGGCAAATACTTTGGTGAAAAGAGAAGAGGAAGTGAAAGCCTTGCATACCGTAAAGTGTGGCAAAGCGGCTGGAGTGAATAGGACTGCAGTTGAATTTCGTAAGAAAAGGGGTAACAGTGCTCTCGATTGGTTAGCTGGGCCCGTTTGTATTGCCCAAAGCGAGGTACCTGAGGACTGGCAGAACGTAAGTACAGAGAACTTACATAAAGGTACATGGGATCAAACTACAGGCTCGATTTACAGAGATATAAACCCGTTGAGTATACTTGGTAATGAGCATAGAACAGTGATGATTGAGGTGGAGGCGGCGGCTTGCACACACCGTCTGACTGGAGAGGAGCAGTGTGTCTTGATGAGAGATTGAGGTTTTGTGGACCAGGTGTTTGCTTTGAAGAAATTTATGAAAGAAAAGCTTGTAGAAAAAGAGCAGACTGTATATGCTGTTTATGGATATGGAGAAATAATATGACAGGGTTAACAGAGAGGGAGAGTAAAGGTGTTACGAGTAGATGAGGTAAATGGAAAGAGCCAATGCAGTGAGGAGTTCATTCCCGGAGAGTAAGGAAAGTAGGAAAGAGAGTAGCACAGGAGGAGAGTGAGTGGGTCTCGGTTGAAGATGGGTTTGCATCATTAATGTCAGATGTCACCGAGGCTGTTGATTCTATTCATAGATTGAGTGGTGAGGAGAACGCTTTTGACTCTAGAACTTTTACCAGATCAGCTACGAAAAAGACTGGACGAAGGGAATTTTGAGGGTTTTAAAACGGGAAGAAATTGAGAGAAGAATGGAGCGATGAACAACCAGGACCATAAGGGAAGGGAAATTACTGCCACTAATAAAGACACTGGATGAACTATCATAAAAGCTGGACGACGAAATTAGAAAGAAAAATATGGAATACAGTCAATATGATGAGTTTCAGATGCTGAACGAAGAAAATGCGAATTTGAGGAAATAAGAGGAACGTGATCATAAAACGAAATGGATCAAGAAAATAAAAGAAAAAGTCATAGAAAGATGAAGCATACGAGGGAAAAGGTCAGAGGGTCTCTTGTGGGTCTTCCATGGGTCTTCTCTGTGTCTTCTGTGGGCCTTCTTTGGTTCTTTTGTGGTTCTTCTCTGTGGAAGTTCTTGAGACAGATTAATGGAAGAGGAAATGTTCATTATGCACAGATCCGAGACTTGTTATGGGGACAACAAGACACAGAAAACGAGTTGCCTCTGTGGCTGAGGAGGAGAAACAGAAGGTAATGAATGACTGGTGCACAGAAGAACAAAGACAAGGGAACAGTGAGACAGAGGGCTATAGTTAACCAAGAGAAGCTACACAGAGACTGACACAGACAGCCACAGGGGAATCTGCAAAGTGTATGATGGTGGGATTGGATAATACGGACAGTATCCGAAAACAATGGATCGAGGTAGAAATATATATATATATATATATATATATATATATATATATATATATATATATATATAAAGAGGAAACTTTGTACAGACCTTCAGGCCTCAAGGTAGACGTGTTATCAAGGGCTGAGCCAATCCTTTTCTCACCTTATTACTATAACGTCTCCCTCCTCCTCCCTCATCACTACACTCACTCCACCTTCCTGATCCTCACTATAGCATACCACCACACCATCTTCTATGCAACCTCCCTTCCTTCCACCCTCACCTCATAACACCGCTCCTCCTCTTCAAGGGTTTGGTGCAGGCGACAACGCGACCACTTTGCCCCTAAAATGGATTACCCTGATCCCTGGGCCCTTATCCACCATCAGCAGGGCCAGGGTGATGATGGCGGTGATGATGATCATGATGGAGGCCTGGGCTGCGCCCGTCACCATTACTGTCATCGTCCAAACAATAATGTGATGGTGAGACCCGATAACATTATGGATGGGGCTGGAATAGGCACGGAAACCTGATGCGAGAGAGAGAGAGAGAGAGAGAGAGAGAGAGAGAGAGAGAGAGAGAGAGAGAGAGAGAGAGAGAGAGAGAGAGAGAGAGAAACTTGCTTACGAGTCTTTACGACGAGATTTTGCAGAAAGGCAGGGCAAGCGCGTACCGCTCACCACAGAAGTTTAGGTTTACGACCATAGACTCGAGTGAATAACGCGTTATGTGTGAGAGGGAGAGATTGTGTTATGTCTGCGTACTGAACGCCAACGTGTAATGTATCTTTGAACTCTCATACTGCTATCAAGGTTAACGACTGTACGCTACACTGTGTCAAACACAAGCCTCAGTGTGCAGGTAATTTGTTTGTGTACAGTATCACTGTAATTCGAATGTTAACAAGATGTTCTTCTGTATATGTATGACGTATTTCGAATCAGCTTTCCATTACAACAGATATTGTTACATCTGTTGTTGCTCGCGTCACTTACTGTCCCGTAACCATACATTATGTATTGGATGTATTCTAGACCTCCCTCACCCTATGACAGGAGGAGGGAAGGGACCCTTTTGGGTCCCTGGGCCCCCACATTGGCCCACCTGTCCCCCTCCTACGCCCACGTACAGTACCCACTGTACACTCTATACTGGCCTCCACCTACCTACCCCTAGATATGTGCCTTTCGCCCATACTTTCACTGAAATACTGCGTCTATATATGTGTATCTAGACAACAGACATTATCAAACCTGAAGCTGAATGCCAGCAGCCTTACGCGTTAGTTTGGAATAAGAGAGATAAAGACAGCTTACCTGGGTCGAAGAAATGAAACTTGAGAGCCAGGATGGCGAGGGAAAGAGTGAGATAAACAGACCCAAGGTCCGAGCGGCGTGACCTACACCCTCTTCCCCCCAACACAGACCGAGAGTAATTGTGGCGTGTTATCTTAAGTTATCTTGGAGGCGGAGGAGATCAGGCCGTGATAACACTATATTCACACAGCGCCGGGCGTTACGGCGTGAACCTCATGTCTCTGCAACACCTCTTCCCTCCCTCCTGTTCCCCGGCTGTGGCCAGGAACCAGTTCCACATCACCTTCTGCAGGTCCATTCCCACTAAGGAGTGACCTAACGCCTTCGCTATAACCTGGATGCATAGTTTTCAAAGGCAGATATCTATTATTAAATCTATCTATCTATCTATCTATCTATATCTATATATATATATATATATATATATATATATATATATATATATATATATATCCCTGGGGATAGGGGAGAAAGAATACTTCCTACGTACTCCCCATGTGTCGCAGAGGGCGACTAAAGGGGATGGGAACGGGGGCTGGAAACTTCCCTTCTTGTATTTCAATTCTCTAAAAGTGGAAACAGAAATAGTCATGCGGGGAGTGCTCATCTTCCTCGAAGGCTCAGATTGCGGTGTCCGAATGTGTGTAGATGTAACCAAGATGAGAAGAAAGGAGAGATAGGTGATATGTTTGAGGAAAGGAACCTGGATGTTCTGGCTCTGAGTGAAACGAAGCTCAAGGGTAAAGGGGAAGAGTGGTTTCAAAAAGTCTTTGGAGTAAAGTTAGTGGCTGGTGAGAGGACAAGAGCTAAGGAAGGAGTAGCACTACTCCTGACGCAGGAGCTGTGGGAATGTGTGACAGAGAGTAAGAAAGTAGATTCTAGATTGATGTGGGTAAAACTGAAAGTGGATGGAGAGAGATGGGTGATTATTGGTGCTTATGTACCTGGCCACGAGGAGAAAGATCATGAGAGGCAAGTATTTTGGGAGCAAATGAGTGAGTGTGTCAGCAGCTTTGGTACACAGGACCGGGTATTAGTGATGGGTGATTGAAATGCGAAGGTGAGTAATGTGGCCTTTGAGGGTATAACTGGCGTACATACGGTATTCGGTGTTGTAAATGGAAATGGTGAAAAGCTTCTGGATTTGTGTGCTCAAAAAGGGCATTACTGGATTACGTGTTAATTGATAGGCGTGTAAAAGAGAGACTTTTGGATGTTAATGTGCTGAGAGGGGCAGCTAGAGTGATGCCTGATCACTATCTTGTGGAGCCGAAGGTGAAGATTTGTATAGGTCTCCGAAAAAAGAAGAGAAAATGTTGGGGAGAAGAGAGCGGTGAGAGTAAGTGAGCTTGAAAAGGGCCCTTTTGGAGAGACTGAATGTAAAATGACAAAAGGTGAGAGGAAATGATGTGAGAGGAGTAGATGAAAAAGGGGATGTATTTAGGGAAGCAGTGATAGCATGTGCAAAAGATGCATGTGACATGAAAAAGGTGGGAGGTGGGCAGATTAGAAGGGGTAGTGAGTAGCGGAGTGAAGAAGTAAAGTTGTTAGTGAAAGTGAAAAGAGAGGCGTTTGGATCATACTTACACGGAAGGTGTGCAAATGACTTAAAGATACATAAAAGAAAGTGGCAGGAGGTCAAGAGAAAGGTGCAAGGTTTGCAAAAGAGGGAAAATGAGAGTTGGGATGAGAGAGTATCATTAAACTTTAGGGAGAATAAAAAGATGTTTTGGATGGAGGTAAATAACGTGCGTAAGAGAGAAGAACAAAAGGCGACATCGATGAAGGGGGCAAGGGGGGGAAGTGATAACGGGTAATGATGAAGTAAGAAATAGATGGAGTGAGTATTTTGAAGGTTTGTTGAATGTGTTTGATGATAGAGTAGCAGATGTAGAGTGTTTTGGTCGGGGCAGTGTGCGAGGTGAAAGGGTCAGGAAGAATGGTTTGGTTAAGAGAGAAGAGGTAGTGAAAGCTTTGCTAATGATGAAATCCGGCAAGGCGGCGGGTTTGGATGGTACTGTAGCACAATATATCAAGAAGAGAAGAGATTGTGTTGTTGATTGGTTGGTAAGGATATTCTATGTATGTATGGATCATCGTGAAGTGCCTGAGGATTGACGGAATGCATGCATAGTGCAATTGTACATAGGAAAGTGGATAAAAGTTGTGTCCAAACTAGAGGGGCAAAAGACTGTTAAGTATTCCTGGGAAATTGTATGGGAGGGCATGGATTGAGAGGGTAAAGGCATGTACAGAGCAGCAGATTAGGGTAGAGCAATGTGGTTTAAGAAGTGGTAAAGGATGTGTGGATCAGGTGTTTGCTTTGAAGGAGTGTGTGTGAGAAATACTCAGGAAAGCGGATGGATTTGTAAGTAGCACTTATGGATCTGGAAAAGGCATACTATATGGTTGATAGAGATGCTTTGTGGGATGTCTTAAAAGTATATGGTGTGCTATCTAACCTGCTAGAAGATGTGAAAAGTTTTTAAGAAGGTAAGGCATGTGTAACAGTAGCAAGAGAAGAGAGTGACTAGTTCCGAGTGAAGGTTGGTCTGCGGCAGGGGTGTGTGGTATCCCCATGGTTGTTTAATTTTTTATGGATGGGGTGGTTAAGGAGGTAAATGCAAAGGTTTTGGAGAGAGGAGCAAGTATGCAGTCTGTTGGGGATGAGAGGGCCTGGGAAGCGAGTCAGTTGTTGTTCGTCGGTGATACAACGCTGGTGGCTGATTCGAGAGAGAAAATGCATAAGTTGGTGACTGAGTTCGGAAAAGTGTGTGAAAGGGTGAAAGGAGAAAGTTGAAAGTAAATGTGAATAAGAGCAAGGTTATTCGGTTCAGCAGGGGTGAGGGACAAGTTAGTTGGGATGTAAGTTTGAATGGAGATGAATTGGAGGAAGTGAAGTGTTTTAGATATCTGGGAGTGGATTTGGCAGCTAATGGAACCATGGAAACGGAAGTAAGTCACAGGGTGGAGGAGGCGGCGAAGTTTCTGGGAGCGATGAAGAACATGTGGAGGGAGAGAACGTTATTTCGGAGAGTAAAAATGGGTATATTTGAGGGAATAGTAGTTCCAACAATATCATTGGTTGCAAGGCATGAGCTGTACGGAGGAGGGTGGATGTGTTAGAAAAGAAAAGTTTGAGGACAATGTGATGTGAGTTAGTTTGATCGAGTAAGTAATGAAAGGGTAAGAGAGATGTGTGGAAATAAAGAGTGTGGTTGAGAGAGCAGAAGAGGGTGTGTTGAAATGGTTTGGTCACATGGAGAGAATGAGTGAGGAAAGATTGACAAAGAGGATATATATGTCAAAGGTGGAGGGAACAAGGAGAAGCGGGAGACCAAATTGGAGGTGGAAGGAAGGAGTGAAAAAGATTTTGAGAGATCGGGGCCTGAACATACAGGAGGGTGAAAGGCGTGCAGGGAATAGAGTGAATTGCAACGATGTGGTATATCGTAGTCGACGTGCTGTCAACGGATTGAACCAGGGCATGTGAAGCGTCTGGGGTAAACCATGGAAAGTTTTGTGGGGCCAGGATGTAGAATAGGAGCTGTGGTTTCGGTGCATTACACATGACAGCTAGAGACTGAGTGTGAACGAATGTGGCTTTCGTTGTCTTTTCCTTGCACTACCTCGCGCGCACGCGGGAAGAGGAGGGTTCCATATATACATATATATATATATATATATATATATATATATATATATATATATATATATATATATATATATAATTCTTGAGACATAAAAACAAATATGTTACCACAAAATCAGACCTTCATAATACATATTTCTCATGACAGATAGTCAAACATTATTCTTGACCTGCACAGCATGTAAGGACTCCCTCAGCTGTCGTCTACAGGGATGAATAACTGGGATAATGGTAACTACAAACCCAGAGGAAATTCCAGATTAGCCGTTGCTAAATGATCAAGCCAATTAATTTATATGATTCATTG
>NC_092287.1:18406532-18449032 GCF_036320965.1 Panulirus ornatus | reverse complement strand
TTCTCTGTCTGATTTCTCTATCCAGTCGGATTCACTCGTGGAAGTCAGAGGTGTGTGTGTGTGTGTGTGAGAGAGAGAGAGAGAGAGAGAGAGAGAGAGAGAGAGAGAGAGAGAGAGAGTACCTGCCCACGAAGAGATTTTGTCCTGAGGGCTTGGGTCAGGAGGCAGAGGAGAAGAGCGAATGCAATTCGAGTCTGTAAGAATCACCATTGTAAATCAGGACCCCCGACAATCGGTCCCTTAATTAATTACTGTATAATACATGATTAATTAAAGGCTTCAGTCGAGGCAAGGTAAGTGAATTCAGACCACCACAATTGTGACTCAGACACTTGACGTGCCAACACCACGGCAATTCATAATTCTGATGTGGCAACTGGGAAACGTAACATGTTCCTCCAACCAATAAGGGGCGACTTACGTCGTCGCCCAAGTCGCTCTGTTTGTTTTGCGCCATTAAACACCTATCATGGGGTCTCCTGGTTTTAAAAATCATGATCCGGACGCTCGTGAAGGTTTGATTTCCACACACTGAAGGAAAGAGCATGCAAGACCCTCTTCCTCCTGCCACCTTGTCAAGAGGCGCTCAACGCACTGCTCCTCCCACCGACCTCTCACTTCAACGATCACCTAAATCATCCGACACTTTGGGATGAAGTTGCTGTACCAGCTCGCCACCAACCCTTCCTGTTGATGAGATCCCCTCTTCCCGAGTTGCACTTCGGCACTACAGGTTTCTCGATCCCATCCGAACTAGTAAGAACAGTCCCATCCCACACACTGCGAACATCATGTATAATTTGCACACTACTACTGTATCCGTAACAACCCACTTTTTTTATAGCACCATTGTTTATCGTTGCCCGAGTTCTTTCTGTATTGCTCCTCCCGCCTGAGTGAGGTAGCATCAGGAACAAACGAACAACAGCCTTATTTGCACACATCTACGGCACACCATCCACGGCCAAACTGCACACGCTACTCAATGGTTTACCTTGACCACTTCATATATACTAATTCAACCCATTGATAAGTACGTCGCCCCTTGTATACCTCAGCAATTCAACTTACTCTATCCCATGAATGCCATCTATGCTCCTCAATATTCAGGACCCGATACCCTAAAGCCTTGTAAACTCCATACTTCCATCCATTTTGGTCTCTCCTTTCCTCTGCCTCCGCCGCTTCTAAAACATGGATCGTATTACTCAGTCTTTCTTCACTCGTCTTCTCCATGTGACCATATCATTTCAGTACAAACCCTAGTCAGCATCACTCAGAGAGCGCTTGCTGCCACACCTCTCTCTTACAATGTCATTCCTTACACGATCAACGCGCCTCACACCACACACTGTCCTCGCACATTTAATTTACAGCACATCCAGACTCCTCCTTTCTTTTGTGTTTAATTCCTAAGACTCACCACACTCACACAGCTCTAGGTATATTACTCATACCCTTATCCAGGGTCTTCTGAAGTTTCAAGGCTGCAGTAGCAGGGAGAGGATGGACCCCTCACTCCCTTTAAAGCGAGAAGTTCTTTGACGAGACTGTATTCTGTTTCGCCAACTGACGATGATACAATCTCGCCAGGGGGGTGATCTTCCACTCGCGGTGTTACCGTAAGAAGGCAGAGTCCGGTAGCGCTGTACATTAATCTATTCATTTGACTAGTAGAATTATTTCTACACTACCTCTGACAGTGGGGCATATTTCAGTAAGCCCAGAGGAATATTTGAATCAATTCTGATTCAAAAGAAATATTTTTGAGTTCATCAAAATGAGGGGTAATTAGGGTGTCTACAGCTGGCCACTTCTTTGTCGACTACTGAGGTGGCTCTTCTGCTCTGTGTACCCGACCACATCACAATTTGCACATTCCTACTTTTCTACCACCCACATATTCAAAATCTAACAGTCAATACATCTGAACATTAAATTAGCGTCTACACATTTTCACATCCCCACCATCTATATATACCACATCACCTTCCACACATTACCACACTAACATCCACACATCACCACACCACCATCCACACATAACCACACCAACATCCACACATCACCACAGCAACATCCACACATAACCACACCAACATCCACACTTCACCACAGCAACATCCACACACCACCACACCAACATCCACACATCTCTACATCACTATCCACACATCACTACACCACCATTCACACAACCATACCAACATCCACATATCACCACACCACCATCCACACATCACCACACCAACATCCACACATCACTGCATCACCATCCACACATCACTACACCACCATCCACACAAAACCATACCAGCATCCACCCATCACCACACCAACATCCACACATCACTGCATCACCATCCACACATCACTACACCACCATCCACACAAAACCATACCAGCATCCACACATCACCACACCAACATCCACACACAACCAAACCACCATCCACACCAACATCCACACATCACCACACCAACATCCACACACAAACACACCACCATCCACATACAGCCACACCAACATCCACAGACAACCGCACCAACATCCACACACAACCACATCAACATCCACATGTCACCACACTACCATCCGCACACAACCACACCAACATCACCGCATCACTACACCTCCATCCACACACAACCACACCGACATCCACATCTCACCACACCACACACACACACACATCACACACAACCACATCAACATCCACACATCACTACATCACCATCCGCACACAACCACACCAATATCCACATCTCACCACGCCACCATCCACACGCAACCACACCAACATCCACACATCACCACACCACAACCACACCAATATCCACACACAACCACACCATTATCCACACACAACCACACCAATATCCACACACAACCACACCAATATCCACACACAACTACACCACCATCCACACACAACCATATCAACATCCACACACAACCATACCAACATCCACACATCACTACAACACCATCAACACATAACCACACCACCATCCACACACAACCACACCAACATCTACACATCACCACACCACCATCCACACAAAACCACACCATCATCCACACACAACCACACCAACATCCATATATTACTCCATCATCATCCACACATAATCAAACCAACATTCACACATTACTACACCATCAACCACACATCACTACACCACCATCCACACACAACCACACCACCATCCACACCCGCTTCAGACTAGACTCTCCCCAGTAGGGAGAGATGGGCGGATCAGGTTACACACTGACGTGCACGAATGGCACAAAGACGCAACAAGAAACACACGCACATGAATGCAAAGACCGGAGCTAATGCTCGGTACCCATGACACAATCCTGGCCGCCTCCACATTGCCTCACACAGACGGTCAACTTGAAAGATTGTCTATAAACAGGAAAAAAAGAAATGGTAATCGTTGAGCAAACAAATGTCAAGCTATGAATTTTTTTTTTTCCAGCAGCGTGGCACGTATGACAGAGTGAAAGACAGGTATGACAACCACCTCCATCCTAAGCATGTTACAAGCGCCTCAGATATACTTGTAATCAATATATATATATATATAAAAAAATATATTTTTTTTTTTTTTTTTTTTATACTTTGTCGCTGTCTCCCGCGTTTGCGAGGTAGCGCAAGGAAACAGACGAAAGAAATGGCCCAACCCCCCCCCCCCCCATACACATGTATATACATACGTCCACACACGCAAATATACATACCTACACAGCTTTCCATGGTTTACCCCAGATGCTTCACATGCCCTGATTCAATCCACTGACAGCACGTCAACCCCGGTATACCACATCAATCCAATTCACTCTATTCCTTGCCCTCCTTTCACCCTCCTGCATGTTCAGGCCCCGATCACACAAAATCTTTTTCACTCCATCTTTCCACCTCCAATTTGGTCTCCCTCTTCTCCTTGCTCCCTCCACCTCCGACACATATATCCTCTTGGTCAATCTTTCCTCACTCATCCTCTCCATGTGCCCAAACCACTTCAAAACACCCTCTTCTGCTCTCTCAACCACGCTCTTTTTATTTCCACACATCTCTCTTACCCTTACGTTACTCACTCGATCAAACCACCTCACACCACACATTGTCCTCAAACATCTCATTTCCAGCACATCCATCCTCCTGCGCACAACTCTATCCATAGCCCACGCCTCGCAACCATACAACATTGTTGGAACCACTATTCCTTCAAACATACCCATTTTTGATTTCCGAGATAATGTTCTCGACTTCCACACATTCTTCAAGGCCCCCAGAATTTTCGCCCCCTCCCCCACCCTATGATCCACTTCTGCTTCCATGGTTCCATCCGCTGCCAGATCCACTCCCAGATATCTAAAACACTTCACTTCCTCCAGTTTTTCTCCATTCAAACTCACCTCCCAATTGACTTGACCCTCAACCCTACTGTACCTAATAACCTTGCTCTTATTCACATTTACTCTTAAATATATATATATATATATATATATATATATATATATATATATATATATATATATATATAGGGAGCGGGGGGCTGGAAATCCTCCCCTCTCAATTTTTTTTAAATTTTCCAAAAGAAGGAACAGAGAAGGGGGCCATATGAGGATATTCCCTCAAAGGCCCAGTCCTCTGTTCTTAATGCTACCTCGCTAATGCGGGAAATGGCGAATATTATGAAAAAAAATATATATATATATGTATATATATATATATATATATATATATATATATATATATATATATATATATATATATATATATATATATATTATCCCTGGGGATAGGGGAGCAAGAATACTTCCCACGTATTCCCTGCGTGTCGTAGAAGGCGACTAAAAGGGGAGGGAGCGGGGGGCTGGAAATCCTCCCCTCTCATTTTTTTTTTTTTTTTTTTAATTTTCCAAAAGAAGGAACAGAGAATTGGGCCAGGTGAGGGTAGTCCCTCAAAGGCCCAGTCATCTGTTCTTAACGCTACCTCGCTAATGCGGGAAATGGCGAATAGTTTGAAAGAAAAGAAAAAAGAATATATATATATATGAAATACGATAAGTTCCCAAGTGCACTTTCGTGTAATGATCACATCTTCATGGGAGAGACAAGAATAAGACACACAAGACGTGGAACAGTCAGTAGATATACAAGGAAAAGACGGAGCTAAGACGCACTTGGAAAAGTATCGTGTTTTATTGTGTTTATGCATTTATTAGATCGCCCACCACTGTGATCTCTTGCTATATACATATATATAAATATATATATATATATATATATATATATATATATATATATATATATATATATATATATATATATATATATATATATATATATATATATATATATATATATATATATATATATATATATATATATATATATATATACATATATATCACATACAAACCTCCCACAGCCAGGATCGAACCCGGACCCCTGTGCAAGAGACAGGAATGTAACCGCTAGGCTATGAGCATTCCTGCCCCTTGCACAAGGGTCCCGGGTTCGATCCTGGCTGTGGGAGGTTTGTATGTTCTATGAAGGTGCGCGTTCCTATGCACTTTATTCGTATATATATATATATATATATATATATATATATATATATATATATATATATATATATATATATATATATATAAACGGTGACAGAGTTTTGGACACTGTGTGTATGTGTGTGTGTGTGTGTGTGTGTGTGTGTGTGTGTGTGAGATAGGAGGAAGATGAGAAATGTAATGTGAACAAGAGTAAGGTCATGAGGTGCAGCGGGGGGTCGAGACATCAAAGGTTGAGTATATACGTGAATAAGGAGAACCTGGAGGAAGTGGAGTGCTACGGGTCCGAGGGAGCGGACGTGACAGTGGATGGAACCATAGGAGCAAGGTGAAGTGAGGTATAGGGTGGGTCAGGAGGCAAAGGTGAAGCGAGGCATAGGGTGGGTCAGGGGGCAAAGGTGAAGTAAGGCATAGGGTGGGTCAGGGGGCAAAAGTCTTGGGCTCATTAAGGAGCATGTGGAAGGACTGGTGATAGTCTATTAGGGCAAAGATGTTTGTGTTTAACGGCACAGCGGTCCTGAGGGCGTTTTATGAGAACAAATCTTGGGTTCTAATGCAAAGAACAGGGACAGGTAAGAGCGTTGGAAATGAAATGTTTGAAGGCAGTATGTGGTGCGAGGAAGGTTGATCGTGTAAGGAATGACAGAGTGGGAAAGTAGTGTGGTAGTAAGAGCAGTATGATCCAAAGACTTGCCCAGGGTGTGCTAAATTGGTGAAGATTTAATGGAGTGGATGAGTGAAGAAAGACTGACAAAGAGAATCAATGTGGCAGAAGTGTAGGTAGACAGAGTGGAAGGTCGAGAAGGAATTGGAAGGAATGAAAGGGTTCTGAGGAGCCGAGGTCTGAACATTCAGGAGGGTGAGAGACATGCATAGGACAAAACAAATTGGAGTGATGTGGTATCTTTTTTCTTTTTGATGTTGGAAGTTCTAATCAAGGACTAAAGTTCACGTCAAGGCTGGGCCTTAACTAAAGTATAAAGATATTAATGAAAGGGAGAAAGAAGAGACAACAGAAAGCACTGACCACTTTTGCAGAAAGCGAGAAACCTTTTACTTACAATATGCCAGTTCATAGTTACTGGGAAAGACGAGAAGATAAGAGTTCCAAAGCTTCGAGGTGTAGGGAAAGAAACAATTATCAAAACGGCCCACCCTTGAGATATCGACGGCAGCAGCTTGCTGACTATTGCGTCTAGCTAGTATTGGATGCATACAAGTAGCCAGCTCTCGGGCGCAAAAACCAAAGTAATACCTATAGAAGAGGGGAAAGTGAACAAACATTGCGGCGTATGGCAAGGGGGTCAAGTTTGGAAGTTAGCTTGGGACAGTTTATATGTCGGATCGCTTTCGACTCGACTCTGTCAAGTAAGGATGCAGAGCTAGAACCACCCCAAATGTGAGAGCGGTACGCCATACAAGGACAGGTCAATCATATATATATATAAACAAAATAACGGTTAAGAAGAAAAAAAAATCGACATCTAGACAAGATTCCTAGTTTCTTAGAGGCAGACTCAACTGTACTGGCTATACTGGTGACAGGGGTGGGGCAGGAGACTTTCTATCAACAGGGCTGAACCAGGGCGAACGAGGCAGTCAAGAGAAACCACGGAATTGGGCGGCGGGGCTTGGCCATGGAGAGGAGGGCTCTGGCTTTGGTGCGTTGTACACGACAGTGAGAGAGTGGGTGTGAGCAAATGAGGCCGTTGTTTTCGTCCATACCTGGCGCCACCTCGCTAATGCGGGAATTGGGCGACAATATATATATCAGTCACAATCAAATGTTTGCTTCCCTTGAGCCAGTTGTGAGGTACGTAACTGCTCTCCCTTAGCCAGTTATGAGGTACCTGCTACCTCCTCAACCACTTACGAGGTACAGGACATGGTCCCTTCTCGGCCAATCACGAGGCACGTGCCCCAACCTCAGCCAACTATGAGGTACACTCCTCTCTGCTCTCAGCCAATGAAAAAAAAACCCATCTCACCTCGGCCAGTCATGAGTCAGCCACCCCTCGCCCACATGGGCCAGCTGGCACCTGAGTGTCGAATGAGCAAACAATTCCGGAGTTCATTTATATTTCTGACTCCTGATGATCCTTTCTTCCACCCAGCCCTAAGCCCCTAGCTCCTTCAGCTTCACTTCTTTACCTCCATTACTCCCTCCAGTCCCTCTCTACCTACCACTCCCTCACCCGCACCTCCTTCTATCATTCCCTCACCTGTTCCTCCATCTATCGCTCCTTCACCTGTTCCTCCATCTATGACTCCCTCTCTGCGCCACACCCTCACAATCTGTCATTACTCGGACGGCTCCTCATCAACTGAATGAGTGACGTATGTATGAGGGGCACTGAATATTCCAGAGGAATCTCCTTAATCCCCACAGAGAGAGGACATGTGGGGAGGAGGGGGGAATTCTTGCTCCCCCGCCAGGGTATGGCTCCCTCGCCAGGGTGTGGCGTACGACATGGTCTGGCATCAATCAAGGTTTGGCTCCTAGGCTGGATATGGCCACACTGAAGGTGTGGCCCTGCCAGGATGTAGCCCCTAGTCAGGGCGTGGATCAGTCATAGTCATGACCCCAGTCAGGGTCTGACCCTACCTCGGTTTAGCCTGAGCCAGTGTGTGGCCCCCAGCTGGTGTGTGGGCTTAGGTAGAGTGTAACTCAGTCTACGGTATGGCTACAGCAAAGGTGGATGTGGGTATTTTCATTTGAACGAAATACATTAGAATGTAAGAAAATAATGTTTTCCTTGGCTGTGTGTAGGAAAGGTTCCACCGGTCGAGGAAGGCTAAACAGTTCCCGGGGGTCCACTTGATGAACATCAGAAGAACGAGACCTAACCGCCTCCACCGTCACTGGACACGGCTCCTCCTCGACCCATTTGAACCATATTTGCGGTATGGGATTCAACCTCCCCTCTGTTGAGTACCATCTCTCTACCTCCTCCCTTCTTCGGGAACTCGTTTACCCAAGGCTGCCTCTCATCTTGATTATTAAATCACTAACTAGACTCTCTACAGTAATTTACCCTCTCAGGATTGTGTTTAAGTTTACATTGATACGAAACACTATCGCTCGCCCCACAAAGCTGGGAGTCTCTCAGATTCGATACCATCTTGCTCCAAAATCTCTTTACCCTTGAAGATTTTGCTTTTATGCGTCGTACACTATCATCTTCCCCTAGCTATGTACACTTCCTTTGACTAATTGGTTCCTGCCATGAGGCATCGCTCTCTTCATATCGACTCACAGACATGATTCTAAGCGAGATCATCTCTTTTTTTCCTTTTCACCTGAACACTCGCTTTCAATGTCCTGTTTGTGCCTCCTTTGGGGGTCTATGGATGACAATCATAGCTCTATCATCTCAACGGGCGTGTCCACCCCCCTACAACCTTTCAAAAATCCAGCTCTGGCACTCTGACAGGGTTTAACAGTTTTTCTTGTGCTGCTTTTTGCTGACTTTTCCATGAAATCGGTTTCGGTTTGATAACAGCGATGCTTCCAGTTGTGCTGATCACATAGCGGAGGTCGTCTCGACTGGCACCGAGTCCTGTGTTTCTTCTACTAAATCTTGATCCCCTCAGTTCATGGTCTGATCACTTTTGCTTTGATGCTTGTCATGAGAGTGCATCATGCTTGGAAATGTTCTCTTTCTGGACCTCACTCTTACATTCAGTTCGAATTGGAGTAATTGCAAGCGTCATTGATAAAGTCAAGCACACTTAAGCATAAAAAAGTATGTTGATTTGATTTCAGTAATAAATCTCTTTAGTCTTTAACCATCAACATCTCCAACAACTGTCATTCAACATATCCACCTTTTTTTCTGCTTTGATCATTCTGTAGTTAACTCTCCAACTGATAAAGCTGCACATTTCGGTACCTTACTTTCCCATAACTCCACTGTGGATGATTCCATCTTCAGACCTTTCCCCCACCTCCTCCACCTGAACCGATGCCTTACAGCATACTATCCCTGTATAATGTCATCCAAATTCTCTTTCAGATAGAGGTGGACAAGGCATTTCGACAGGATGGCATAATGGCTTGAATCCTCAAGGAGTACGTCTCTGAGGTAGCTCCTGTCCTTACGCTCACCTGCTAAGTCTTTGATTGAAAACCCACACCTTCCTTTCGTCTTGGAAGCATGCCTTGGTTCAGACCGTCCCTATGAAATGAGACCTTTCTAACCTTTAGCCATCGCTCCATCGCTCCATCGCTCTCACCTTTGCTATCTCATTTATGAAAGGTTCCTAACTCACTATTTCAGACACCCAGAAGCTTATTCCCTTCTCCAAGAACACCAAGTCGGCTCTCGCGGCGCAAGATCCACTGGTGACCTTCCATCTTCTGTGACTCACGTGTAGGTTTACCTCTCTCACGTATTTTCATGATCTTCAGTCGTGCTCCCCCCCCAACATCCCTAAAGCATTTGATAAGTTGGAACATAACATATCTGTGCGAACCAAACGTTGTTCCTTTGTTGTATTTTCTTCTCGTTCCTCTCTGTTCTCTGATGTATAACCTTCTTCGTAGTCGCTCCATTGCGGTAGTCCTTGATGGAGCGTGAGGGGAAGAGAAGCTGCTAAGACCTTGGGTCAGGTGTGGTGGAGTGGGTGGAAAGCGGCAGTATACATGGGCAAAGACCGGTAATGCGCTCAACTCCTTCAGCAGAATGGTACGATTCTTGAGCACGACTGTACGCCAGTGGACGTGATGGTACGACCCCAGACGTGCTCCCTACAGCGTTTGAGTTCGATGGCCCGCCTATTTGATATGACCCTCAAAGGTCAAGTCAAAGGCCGGATCATTATGCCCAAAGGTCGTCCGCGTCTTGCTCAAGGATCGCTACGCGTCGCAACTCAAGGATCGCTACGCGTCGTAACTCAAGGATCGCTACGCGTCGTAACTCAAGGATCGCTACTCGTCGTAACTCAGGATCGCTACGCGTCGTAACTCAAGGATCGCTACGCGTCGTAACTCAAGGATCGCTACGCGTCGTAACTCAAGGATCGCTACGCGTCGTAACTCAAGGATCGCTACGCGTCGTAACTCAAGGATCGCTACTCGTCGTAACTCAAGGATCGTACCCGTCGTAACTCAAGGTTTTAAAACACATGAATCTTAGAAAAATTCTATGGCCAGACTCACCTAACGTACGGATCTATCAATATACGATAACCTACTTACGACAAGGTATCGAACCAACGAGTCTCGTACGATCTCTATAAGTGGCTCGTAAACGCGAGGCACAATTCTCATATCCTCAAGAATTCAACTCAGTATAGCGGTAAGAATCAGTCCTCCTTACTTGCTGTACAGCCCAAGGCCTGAAATAGTGCCCCTCCCTCCCGCCACAAAAAAGCGACGCCTTTTTAACAAAATCTCATCTTCTTTTGCGAGTCTTTAAGTAGGAAATTGGTATTAGTGACGCATGTCGTGACCATTGACAAGCGTGGGTGATACGGCCGGAGAAGAGGCGGGAGGTGTTCGTACCGCTTCTGTACAACTTAATTCTGTATAGTTTAGATCAAAATGTCGACTATCTCTTGATACAATAACTAAAATTTTCACTTGTAAGTAGATGGTTATGTTTTTTGATTACGCCTAAATAATAAAAGATGCGATGACGAGATTAGATATTAGTGTCATATGAGTGGAAGTCAGCGCCACGGACATAGTATGAGACGCAACTCGGAACAGCTGACTGGCTCACGTGTTCTCCCGCGTTATCTCTTCATCGCCCAGCAGTTGTCAGAGGTTTCTTATGACGTAATTCGTCACAGTCAATATGGACTAAATTTTCCCACGAACAAACACGTAGTTTAGTCTACCACATGGCTAATGCTGGTGAATAATTTTAGCTTCGCACAGAGCGGCCCATGGTAGCATATCTCTCTCCCATTACATCATAATGTTAACCAAAACACAACGAAAACATTGCGTAAAAGATGCCAGAAAGTGTAAGAACTGGAGAATATTTTTTTGCCTCTGATGTTTTGATTATTCTATTCTGGCGTGACATGTCAGGTAGAAATGAATTGGCCACATGTTAGTGTAATTAATCACCTATTTGTAATTTCCTATTTGTAGTGTAGAGGGAGGTGGGTGGGTGGGTGAGGAGGGAAGTTACACTCGTGCTGGTTCCCATCTGAACTTATGTCTCATAAAACTTTTAAAACTTATGTGTATATTCATCATACACAATTTGCCTCATCACTATACTTCATTCATCCACTAGTCATATAATAAAAGTATCTTATCTTACATCTTTTTTTTTTTAACGTGTTTCTTTTACAAACTTGAGTTTAAGGTTATAGTCATATGTTCTCTGGCAGTTAAAGAACACACAATCCGCACATCCTTCTCATTATATAAGAGAGCTCACTTTCTCGTAGAAATATGAGGTCTGTTACGCACAACCTCCATACCCCAAATACACGCAGCCTCTCACTTAAGTAATTGCATCTTTGCTTCCTGATGATCACTTGCAGTGTTTTGCATCCCAGACTCGTAGACTTGACATGGGCTCTCCCCCCCACTCCCCCCCACCCCCACCCCCCTCCCCTCCCCATTACATTTCAAGCCGGTTGTCAAGTATATTTGCACAGCTTTTCAACACGCGTAGACAGACCTTACCACGAACATAAGCTTTATATGAGTCACGACCATTTGATAGTCTACTCATAACTTTTCTAGTAGTGTTAATGTTTTCCCCACATCTTCACTATCCCACATCTTCACTATCCCATCTCACTAGCTAGTGTTGGGGATGTACCACTACGTCAGCCAGTTGGAAACCAATTTTGATCTTGTCACTCAGGATCTCTCAAATCTGTACGTCATACTCTGCAACACTTCTCTCTGGGGTCCTTAGTCTGCCGAACTGGTCTCTTACTGACATTTTGCTCCAGATGAATTTACAGAAAAGCTTTGGCTTATCTCCTGTGAGGTACATAATAATCTTATTTTTATAGATCCTTATCTTCTTCCTTCCGCATCTTATTTTTATAGATCCTTATCTTCTTCCTTCCTTATCTCGCTGTATTCATTTCTTGATCCTTATAACACTTTGTTGTGCCTCCTACATCCTCACTACAGCCCATCTCCTTAAATTCACTCCCCCCCCCCCCGCCACATTTTGGTATCTGTTATTGGTTTCTTGTCTAATCTTTCATATCTATTTGCAGCTAAAGATACTCATGTTTTATGTCCTTCATTACAAACTTCACAGAACCTTTCATTACTGAATGTGTAATTTTGGAACAATTTTGGTGTAATGTCTATGATTATATCTTTGATTCTGTCCTCGTGTTTTATATTTTCACTTCTTCATAATCCATGTAAACATATCTTTTCATTTCCCCATAATCCATGTAAACATATCTTTTCATTTCCTCATAATCCATGTAAACATATCATTTCATTTCCTCATAATCCATGTCATCATATTTCATCATTAGATCATCACATTTCCAGTTATTGTATCATATCTGTACCCTCCACTACACGATCAGCAACGTATGCTCTGTGTTCCGTGTACACATTCTGAGAACTCACGTCTCTCAAATTATTTCTTTATGACTAAAATCTCTTATTGTTAATCACTTGTCGTGCCCGGGGATTCGAACCCATTCAGCCCCGTGATGACTCATGGTCAGTAACCTACACCACGGAGGCCCGTGTGTGTGTGTGTGTGTGTGTGTGTGTGTGTGTGTGTGTGTGTGTGTGTTATGGGGTTAGAAGTCCTTCGCTCATGTTACCTCTCGTCTCTTAACCTTGAAACATATACCATATTTTAACCATATGTACACACACACACACACACACACACACACACACACACACACACATGGCACCTTACGCTTTGGTAGCCTGTATATATATATATATATATATATATATATATATATATATATATATATACACGTGTAGGAAGAGAGGAAAGTGATTGGTTCTCAGTGAATGTAGGTTTGCGGCAGGGGTGTGTGATGTCTCCATGGTTGTTTAATTTGTTTATGGATGGGGTTGTTAGGGAGGTAAATGCAAGAGTTTTGGAAAGAGGGGCAAGTATGAAGTCTGTTGGGGATGAGAGAGCTTGGGAAGTGAGTCAGTTGTTGTTCGCTGATGATACAGCGCTGGTGGCTGATTCATGTGAGAAACTGCAGAAGCTGGTGACTGAGTTTGGTAAAGTGTGTGGAAGAAGAAAGTTAAGAGTAAATGTGAATAAGAGCAAGGTTATTAGGTACAGTAGGGTTGAGGGTCAAGTCAATTGGGAGGTGAGTTTGAATGGAGAAAAACTGGAGGAAGTGAAGTGTTTTAGATATCTGGGAGTGGATCTGGCAGCGGATGGAACCATGGAAGCGGAAGTGGATCATAGGGTGGGGGAGGGGGCGAAAATTCTGGGGGCCTTGAAGAATGTGTGGAAGTCGAGAACATTATCTCGGAAAGCAAAAATGGGTATGTTTGAAGGAATAGTGGTTCCAACAATGTTGTATGGTTGCGAGGCGTGGGCTATGGATAGAGTTGTGCGCAGGAGGATGGATGTGCTGGAAATGAGATGTTTGAGGACAATGTGTGGTGTGAGGTGGTTTGATCGAGTGAGTAACGTAAGGGTAAGAGAGATGTGTGGAAATAAAAAGAGCGTGGTTGAGAGAGCAGAAGAGGGTGTTTTGAAGTGGTTTGGGCACATGGAGAGAATGAGTGAGGAAAGATTGACCAAGAGGATATATGTGTCGGAGGTGGAGGGAACGAAGAGAAGAGGGATATATATATATATATATATATATATCGCCGCCAGTTTCTTCGATTTGACATTTGATTTAAAAGCTTGTAATTTCAGTCAGTGTGCTAATTCGTTCCCTATATTCTTTCCTGAAGCTCAGCCACAGCTTCTGAAACTGAACCCCTACCTGTCCTGAAAGCCAAACCACTTCTTATGAAACTCGTTCACACTTCTAAAGCTACAGCTCCACTTGTGCTGAAACTACACCCGTGTTTTACTGAAGCCAACGCACCATCGCTCCTGAAGCTTCAGCTAAATCCTAGGCATATCTCCACAAGCAACTGAACCGCGTTTTAAGAGACGAGTAAAACTACTCTCCTGAAACCACACCACACGTCTTCTGAAACTACACCCCACTGTTCCTGCAGTTGCATCTTCGCGTCTTCTGAAGTTACAGTTCCACGTCTCCTGCTGTTACAACCCTATGTCCCCTGAAGTTACAACCACGTCACCTGAAGGTACATAGTCACGCCTCCTGAAGTTGCAACCCCACGTCCCTTGCTGTTACAACCTCGTCTCCAACAGTTACAACCCCACGTCTCTTGAAGCTACAACTCCACGTCTCCTCAAGTTACAACCCCACGTCTCCTGAAGCTACAACCCCACGTCTCCTGAAGTTACAACCCCACGTCTCCTAAATCTACAACCCCACATCTGAATCTACAACCCCACATCTGAATCTACAACCCCACATCTGAATCTACAACCCCACGTCTCCTGAATCTACAACCCCACATCTGAATCTACAACCCCACGTCTCCTGAAGCTACTTACACCCGCACCTTTGGTGGGGAAGACTATATAGCGACCGTCAGCCATCAATCCGTGTGATGACAGGAGTCAGCAGAATGTCAGCGAATGGTCAGCTAGGTCAACTGGGGTGAGCACAGATCAGCCGCCCGGCTGGCGACACAGACGAGAGAAGGTCTGTCTCTCACCCAGCTATCGTCGTGTCTGTGTTTGTCTCTCTGTGTCTCTTTCTTGGGCGTCTGTGAGATATATTTCAAACGAAAGAAAGTTAATAAAGTCAAATGGATGACGATTCATAAAGTCATTCTGAAAAGTAGAAGTGGATAAGCAATCTTGTTTTAGATGTGTGTAATGATGTAAGTTATACAAAAAACCATTGCTTAGCACTTTATGACAAAGCAAATGTAATGTTAGGGATCGTAGAAATGTAACCTATCATACGAGATGGGCAGTTCCTAACTCTACAGAAAGCCCAAGTCAAAGCACATCTGTAATACGATATTTCATTTTTGGTCACCAAACTTTATAGGGAAAGAAACTTCATAATTAAGACAAGTACAAACAAGAACAACACAACCAATTCCGTCATCCAGAAATAAACTTTACGAATAAAAAAAAAGAAAAAACGCAGGTCTAACAATTCTGTTCTCTTAAAACAGGACAACAGATCTTGAAAGACTTAATATACTTCATAGTTTTATTAATTCCGATATCAAACCTTGCAATACTCTATGACAATACAGTATTTAAGAGAAAGGTTGATGTATTCAATCATGGAGTCGAATGTCTGTTCACTGTAGAGTAACAGGACAATGGTTATGATCTATTAGCAGTTCCATGGGCCATGTACAGAGTGAGAGAGTATGTGGTCATTATTCTTCTCCTTAACACCTGAAGATGGTGTTGAAAAGATGTTCTTTCTTCATCTCTTTGCTGGTGGTGGATGTAGCGCCTTGACGCTAACAGCCTTAAGTGACCCCTGGCAGTTGATGGGCCATTAAGATCATCCACGCAACCCAACCATCCATCACTGATGATTGTCAAGGTGAAGACAATCAATTCTTCCAAAACGTGGATCAAGAAATACACTAATGATATCAATGATTTGGTCAATAGTCCGATAAGTTTCCCCCCAAGAAAGACATGAGCAAATGTTTTCATTTTGTCTCCTCTATAGATCAAACACTAGAAATCTTCCTCACACAGAGCCTACAGCGGCTGTAATGACCTCACAATGTATTTCTCATTCCTCCTTTCATATATAAGATCACCATGTTTGTATAGGTCATCTGTGTTCCATTCATAGCTAACGTGCGTCGGCTGTTGAGCCAGAGGGAGAGGTGGGAGAAGGGATGAGATTTGGACTTTACTATTTTGTCTGCATTTCTATATAGATTATGATTGGGGGATAGTCTTCACTGTCCTCCAGATGGTTACCTCGTCATACACCACTGGCTCTTCTGTTAGCACAAAGCGTCTCTCCAGGTAAAAGAAAACGTAGCAACAAACACAGCAGAGGCAACAAACAGCAGAGGCAACAAACACAGCAGAGGCAACAAACACAGCAGAGGCAACAAATACAGCAGAGGCAACAAACACAGCAGAGGCAACAAACACAGCAGAGGCAACAAACACAGCAGAGGCAACAAACACAGCAGAGACAACAAACACAGCGGAGGCAACAAACACAGCAGAGGCAACAAATACAGCAGAGGCAACAAACACAGCAGAGGCAACAAACACAGCAGAGGCAACAAACGCAGCAGAGGCAACAAACACAGCAGAGGCAACAAACACAGCAGAGGCAACAAACACAGCAGAGGCAATAAAACACAGCAGAGGCAACAAACACAGCAGAGGCAACAAACACAGCAGAGGCAACAAATACAGCAGAGGCAACAAACACAGCAGAGGCAATAAAACACAGCAGAGGCAACAAACACAGCAGAGGCAATAAAACACAGCAGAGGCAACAAACACAGCAGAGGCAACAAACACAGCAGAGGCAACAAACACAGCAGAGGCAACAAACACAGCAGAGGAGACAAACACAGCAGAGGCAACAAACACAGCAGAGGCAACAAACACAGCAGTAGCAAGATCCACAATAATGCAACAAACATAACAATAACAACAAACACACTGTAGGCAGTAGCAAAAACACGTCAGCAATGTTAAACAGACAACAATAGCAACAAACACAACAATAGCATTAGACATGACGCTAAAAACAAACACAACAATAGTAAAACCACAAGAGCAATAATAAACAGGGAAACAGCAACAACCACAGTAATAACAACAAACACAACAGAGGCAACAAATACTGAGGGAGCAACAAACAGTCACAACAAACACAGCGGTAATAACACACACTGTAGTAGCAACAAACACAGCAGTAACAACAACTACAGCAGTAGCGGCAGTAGCAACAAACACAACATTAACAACAATCACAGCAGCAGCAACAAACACAAACACAACAGCAGCAACAAACACAACAGCAGCAACAAACACAACAGCAGCAACAAACACAAGAGCAGCAACAAACACAACAGCAGCAACAAACACAAGAGCAGCAACAAACACAACAGCAGCAACAAACACAACAGCAGCAACAAACACAACAGCAGCAACAAACACAACAGCAGCAACAAACACAACAGCAGCAACAAACACAAGAGCAGCAACAAATACAACTACAACAAACACAGCAGTAACAACGAGCATCATTGGTAAAGCAACAAACACAAAAACAGCGACAAATACAACAAAAACAACACATACAAATGTAGCAACAAACACAACAGGAGCAACAAATACATAAAAAGCAACAAACACAACAGTAGTCACATGCACAGCAGTAATAACCAGACCCACATAAACAAATGACAAGAACACGAATCACAACAGCAGCTTTAAAACACAACAAAGAAAGAAAACCCGACAAAAACATTCTACTATTTTAGCAGGAATGGCAACAAGAACAAAAACACCCACTACAGGGACCCACGACAAACGCACAAACAACGAAACACAAGGAACAACGAATACTACAACAACCTTAAGACCTACAACCACTACAACCATTGTTATCACAACAACAACAATCACAACCATTATCCAAGCAGTAACCACCATCCCTCCCTCCTCCGCCTAGTGACCTCCCACACTGGGGGCTGGGGTGCTGAGCCAATTAGCGGAATATAAGGGTCATATTTCCGCCTAATTAGCTTGGTCCCAGCTCTTTATGAGGGAGGTAATTGCTTTAATGTATAACCATAAAGTCCTCTGGTATGAGATACGTTCGTCATCATTACCAAGTATTTTGCTTTTTAAAGGTTGGGGGGTGTTGGGGGTTGGAATCGAACCCGTGTGGTTCGTTCTAAAGAAAGTGGATGTGATTTGCATTTGTCCAGATGATCAAGGTTTTAAGTGTGTGTGTGTGTGTGTGTGTGTGTGTGTGTGTGTGTGTGTGTGTCTGTGTGTTGGGTTGGATCCATTCATTTTCTATATGACGTATTCTATGTATATTCATCTATCTATCTATATCCATATAAGCTCTCCAATATACCAGGATAGTTAATGGATAGTAGTTTCCACATATGTAACTGTTCGGGACAGAGCGGGGTTGGATCCTCTATCCTTGTCTAATCTCACTCTCACTGTCCTTCTGTTGCATTTTCTTTCCCCCTCGTTTTCTCTTTGGTCACATGACCTTCAGGGTTGAATGCTCCTTGGTGGTGGTGTCGGCGGCCGTCAGTGTACCAGGCGTCGCCGGGCTTGTCTCTGTACTCTGTATCTGGTTGCTCAGTTCCTCTGTATGTGGTTGGTCAAGACAACTGTATCTGGTTGCACAGGTCCTCTGTATTTGGTTGCTCAGGTCCTCTGTATCTGGTTGCTCAGGTCCTCTGTATCTGGGTGCTCAGGTCCTCTGTATCTGGTTGCTCAGGTCCTCTGTATCTGGTTGCTCAGGTCCTCTGTATCTGGTTGCTCAGGTCCTCTGTATCTGGTTGCTCAGGTCCTCTGTATCTGGGTGCTCAGGTCCTCTGTATCTGGTTGCTCAGGTCCTCTGTATCTGGGTGCTCAGGTCCTCTGTATCTGGGTGCTCAGGTCCTCTGTATCTGGGTGCTCAGGTCCTCTGTATCTGGTTGCTCAGGTCCTCTGTATCTGGTTGCTCAGGTCCTCTGTATGTGGTTGCTCAGGTCCTCTGTATGTGGTTGCTCAGGTCCTCTGTATGTGGTTGCTCAGGTCCTCTACGCTGGTAATATGGTTAATGAGCACTGCGGTCTACCTCTCCAGGAACATGGCATCCTGCCACACCCTCAACACCCACTCCTCTCCACACTCACAACACACTCTCCTCTCACCGGGAACTTCCGACCACATTCCTGTAAACAATACCTCTGTTTCCCACACCTTCTACCCCCTCCGTTCCCCCTTCTTCCATCTGGTAAATGCCATATAATAAGAATCTGTGGACTAACCCGTCTGATTTCCTTTTCAACTTGCCTCAGAATTAGTATTGCTTCTCCCAGCGTGATGCTTCACCTGCGCGAGAGGTGCATGATAGAGGTCATTGCTGTCACTATGATGGCATACACCCCACCCTTCCTCACACAGCCGCCTCTTCTCATCTACGGCTTCACATACCAGGGATAAGCGAGTATGTATAAGAGGCGCCACCATGAAAGCCACGTTGGATGGAAAAGTATAATGATGGGTTATGGGAAGTGGGGGTGTTGGGGCAAGTCCTCTAAACTTTTCAGGTGCTTGAAGACCCCCGACTCCTGATATGAGATCATAACGTACGGTCAATCTTCGTGTGGATGATCTCCACACAGCAAGTTTGGGAAGACGCAGCAGCCAGTAGCGTGCCGCAGGTCCAGGTCTTTGGGGCCGGGACACACATAGACATCCCATCCGAGTATAGACATATTCCAAGTGGACCCTTCATGTCTTCCTCTGGCACTGGCGCTCTTTTGCCCACACTTCTCCAGTTTTCCGTGGAAATGTCTTTTCTTGATAGATGAATATTCATCTGCCCAGTTTAGGCTAAGCCTCATTTTCAGCATACCCAAATACTGGCTTGTGGACCTGTTTGTGTCTGCTGCCAGCTTGAGGGAGGGCACAAGTTGTAGGATATTGGCCGCTTTCATGACCTCGGCTCACTTAAGGTATAAAATGGTTGTGTGTTAACAATCTTACATATTTTCCTTCATGATAGCTGGTCTCGTTTAAGCTACGCTACCAGACTAAGTTCACCGTTAGCACATCTTCATGTCTTCACATCCTTTCCCTTCCTTTCCCTTCCCTCATTATTAATCTCTAAACACAAAAATGAAAGTCCGAAATACTTTTAGCTTTAGTTCCATGAATGGAGTGTGAAGAATCTTGGGAATCCCGCCTGTCTCTGCTGCCAACGGGAGGGCGGGCGCAGTTATCAGCAATACCCACCCGTCTGATGGATCATACTCGTTCACCGTTCATTTGACCAACATCCGCGTTCTTGATCCTAACCTGTCTTCTGTTAAACACCATCTGGATGCTGATGCCTAATGTCTCCACTTCCATTGGATACTTTAGTGTCCCATGATGTTGTCAGTCATCCCTTCCCTCACCTCCAAATTCAAACTCTGGTGGACGATTCTGCTTCAGAGAAATCTGCTCTTCGTCCATGTCCACCATGCGTGCTGTACGCCTGGTGGATTGCGAAACTTCAAACACTGATCTTCCTGGTTTAAGATCTGTAGCCCAGCTGTCCTACAACCTTTGTAAATTCCTTTGATTCTCTCAGAGGACGTGTCCATCTCTGACCCTCGTGTGTGTGTGTGTGTGTGTGTGTGTGTGTGTGTGTTTATGTAGGGGAAGAGAGGAGTGGTTAAAGCCATCACGTTTCCTATTCGTAATGATGTGGAGTAATAACCTTTTTCCACTCCTTCATGCTGTAGTTATGCACTGTCGCCCCTCCCTCAGACTGGTTCATCTGTCTACACTCTTTTGATTCTCTCATTATCTGCACCCCCACCTCCAGCTAACCTTCTGAGCGTCCATAGCGCCAACCTCTGTAGCGCTATGGACATTTATTTTCGACCTTTCATGGGTAGACTACTGCCTACCTACCCTCGGGCGATGCATTTAACTCTTCTGAGAGCATTACAGACGTTGCTGCTACATGAATGGAGGCATTCTTCCTAAGACTATCTTTTTTTTCTGATGTGCAGGTCAGTCAATCCTGTTCTGAGGCCATTATTGCAAAGCACTTGGCTTATCAGACGTCAGTTCGCATTCAACGTGTCACCTTCGCCTGAAGTCACTGCAAATAAGTTATATTCATGAGGCAAATCGTTCCTTTACCCCGAGGAAGTGTGGCGACCTCTCATCTCCCACTGATGAGTCCCTCTGCTTGTCAGACAGACGTATCTCCAGCAACGTTTGTCGTACCACCTTTCCTTTCGCTTTCATATTCCTACGACACTTACAGCTGTCTCTCCTAACGACAACGCAAGTCTTTTAAGGTCTCTTTTCTCCTCTAACTCAATCTTAGATAACCCCTAACGCTCCCTCTCCCTATGAAGTACCTCTAACTAATCCTATGCCCCTTCCTATAATCTCTCTCTCTTTTTATTTTTGTTCAGTCCAGACCAAGCACTCCTTGCTATCCTTTTCTTACACTTTTTAAGGGGACTGCATTTTTTTCTATCTCGTACGTAGCGTTAAGGCCAGACCAAACCCGCTTGGACCTTAAGTCTGTGTATCTGTGTAACTCTACGTAACTCTTTGGACACATGCAAGGCGTATGGAGCAGATGGCGTCCACCATCGTGTTTGGAAGGAATGTGTCTTTGAGCATGTACTGTGCTTGCTCGTCTCTTCCGTTTCTGCTTAAAAATGGAAACTTTTCCTGTTTTGGACGCATGTATTGGCGCGGGCTAATCCAACGCAGGCTCAACGCTCTAATCCCTCCAGTTTTCATCATTATGTTCTAACATTTACTAAACATCACAGACCTCAAAAGTCTTCGGTCTGATTACCAGTTTGGCTCTCAATAGGCGACACCCACCAGTGATGTCCTCTCTTGTCTTACTATCATGTATAGAAAACTTTGAGGAGACCGACTTTGTGGTCCTTGATGTATCAGAAGCTTGTGACAGACTGTGGCACTGGGATCTGACCCTCAGTCTTCCCTGTTGTGACCTTCCTCGTTCTCTTGGTCCTCTTACGTCTTGGTTCCTCTCCGGACGGCTATTGTCCGTAATAGCCGTGTCTTGCAGGACAATATCCCGTCGCTTACACTCTTCTTCCATTCTATCAATTGATTACCATTGATTGAACAGATCATCCAATGCATCTGTACCGTGACAGGTACTCACAACATTCCTTAACTTCCTTCACACTAGCACCCGGTTTTCTTACTCGATCAGCGTCTCGTCGCAACTACCTCTCTCATCTCAGATTTGCACAGTATTTCCCAGGGGGAGGTTGTCGCAGCCTAGTCAAGCCTGATATCTCGTCTCTAAATCCAACTATCTTCAAAATCACCTGTGTAACATCCCTCGCAACTTCCCTATACACTTTGACAAATCTGTAAATCCAGCACTCATCTCGGTGTACATACCTAAGGTCACCGTCACATCTACTCAGTCTTAGAAACCTTACCTTATACAAATGGCTAAGTCCACCTCAAGAAACTGAGAGTCCTAGAGCTAGAACTTCTTCTCTGGACAACTTGCTCCTACTCCGAACTTGATATTTGCTTTGCTATTTCACTTTAGGATTCTGTCCTGCAACCCATCACGTCTGATAATACGCTTGGAGTAATATTTTCAGTTGATCAAGGAGCGTAACAGATGTTGGAGATGAATTTTCACAAACAAAAGCTTACAGAGAGATATGGGTAGTTTACTGTTTTCGTATCCTTACAAACAATAGAATGATAATACAAATAACTGAACGATCTTATGATCGTCATAAAATATGATTAAGATGTAAAATAACAATGAATTCATTACAGAGTCCCCCACACTCGACACGCATCAATAAACACATCAATATACATACAAACGACATCAATAAACCACAGAGAAGAAAAGTCAGCTGATGATATAACGACAAGTACAGACCACCAACACTATTCACCACATTCACCATATAAAACAAATATGAATAGCAAGAAAAAAGATAAGAGCACCACTTTAAGACAAAACAAACACACCATCAACATCACTATCATCAGCACACCCATCCTTGACCATCATATCACCATCAGTAACGGCAAATACGAGGCATCACTGCCATCGCTATCACCATCAACAAGTTGAAAGCCAACACACTTCCTCCACCATTAACACCACCACCACGACAACAACAGCTAACTCAACGTACTACCTCCACCAGCACCGCCACCATCACCAACAACAGCAGACACAACGCACCACCTCCACTAACACCACCTCCAACAACAACAATAAGAACAGCAAATACAGCACTTTCTCTGCATTAACAAGAAAATCGTCGATAACAACAGCAAAAACCCAACATTTCCACTTACGCCACCACCACCCCAACACCTCCAACACCAACAACAATAGCAACACTACTACCCCGCCTACAGCAACAAATACATCACAGAGCGCACCGACTCAGGTTACATACAACAGGACCATAAACTACAACAAGAACTTCAAAGACCAATAAACCGAAGAACTTCAGCTTGGGGGAGGGGGAGGCTAACCTGGGAGAAACACGAGCGACACGGCCATTGAGAGGAAGGAGGGTCGACCGTCCTGGAAGAAACACGCGTCACGGCCGCCCTGAGTGACATTTTTATTTCCTTCCATTAAAGAATCTATTTCCTCGTGTTTTTGACCCCAGTGCTTGTTGACCCACTCTTGTATGCGGCTGTGAGTGACGGCTGATCGCCACGACCCGGTGACGACCACCCCTGGCAGAAGGTTGAGGACGAGTTGCTTGCGGACGAAGGGAAAGACTTTTGCGGGTAGACGCGACTGACGACTTGGGGGTCTCTGAAGGTCCATAAGCTCACCACTGTTACAGGTCCCACACTCCCAGTGGTACGTGCTCGTCCAGACGAACCAATGGTACTGGTCTATTCGACTGCCACTGTTACTGGTCCAGAAGATCGCCACTAGCTCTGGTCCAGACGGCCACTGATATGGGTCCAGACTGACACTGGGGACGTATCAATCCAGCCGAACAGCGTAAATCATGGTTCATCACGTGTCTTTCCCCCATTACATTGACGAACATCTCAATATTACCCTTCCTCAATTTGATATCATAGCAGAGGTCTTCCTTCTCTCCAACAAAGCGGGCTGGAGTGTGGTGGACACGCTATGCTACAACGATTACATTAACACAGGAGAGAGAGAGAGAGAGAGAGAGAGAGAGAGAGAGAGAGAGAGAGAGAGAGAGAGAGAGAGAGAGAGAGAGAGAAATTTGAAATTTGCACACATCAATTTTTCTTTTGTTTGTACAAAAATCGGTCTTTTTCTCCAGTGTGTTTTGATCTACTTTATCTATCTATATTTCTATTATATCTTTCGTCTTTTCTACATGATTTTGATTTATGACACACACACACACACACACACACACAGTATATATATATATATATATATATATATATATATATATATATGTATATATATATATATATATATATATATATATATATATATATATATATATATCATTTTTTATTTTTATTATACTTTGTCGCTGTCTCCCGCGTTTGCGAGGTAGCGCAAGGAAACAGACAAAAGAAATGGCCCAACCCCCCCCATACACATGTATATACATACGTCCACACACGCAAATATACATACCTACACACACACATATATATATATATATATATATATATATATATATATATATATATATATATATATATTTTTTTTTTTTTTTTTTTTTCATACTATTCGCCATTTCCCGCATTAGCGAGGTAGCGCTAAGAACAGAGGACTGGGCCTTTGAGGGAATATCCTCACCTGGCCCCCTTCTCTGTTCCTTCTTTTGGAAAAAAAAAAAAAAGAAAAAAAAAAAGAAAAACGAGAGGGGAGGATTTCCAGTCCCCCGCTCCCTTCCCTTTTAGTCGCCTTCTACGACACGCAGGGAATACGTGGGAAGTATTCTTTCTCCCCTATCCCCAGGGATATATATATATATATATATATATATATATATATATATATATATATATATATATATATATATATATATATCTCAGGACCAATTTCCCTGAAGGAGTCCTGGAGTTGCCCAGGACCTCTTTCTAAAGGCTTTTGCAGCCCAAGGCAGCGCTGCTTCCAGTAGCAGGGAAACGTAGACTCCTTTGCAGTGAGAAGTTCTTTAACGTTACTGTACCCCCAGTGATGCAGCCTCGCCAAAGGTGACTTTTCAATCGCGGGGTAACCTCGAGCAGGCGGAGTCCGGTAACATTCATCTATACACATAAATGTTTCTCATATACGATAAAACGAATGTCATTTTCACCGTCATAATGACTGTTATTATCACCTTCACCACGCCACGCCTTCCTTCACAGAACATGAAATCAAACCACATTCTCGAATTCTTTCACCTTCTTTCATTTCATATTGTCGCAAACTTCATTTTAAGGTTACGAAGAACAATTACTGTTATTCTAAGGACTTCCAGTCACGAGACGAACACAGAACAAAAAATTGTTCTCATTTTGAAAAAAAAAAAAACAAAAAAAAAAACCTGTCGTGTTATTTCAAATATTGTGAGTTTACGTTCGTATTTGTCACCGTTGTATTATCATCATGGGCTCCTTCCATCAATGGTGTGTGGCGTCTAAGAAACCCATATCATCACCCCATAATACCCATTACCAACCACCCATTATTTCCCCTTAAGAATGGGGGCTTTGAGGCCGTCATTTGGCCAACAAGAGCAGAGGCCTGGCAGTTGGTATTTTTCCCCCACACTGTAATAAAATGATCAGGAATTCCCCCCACCATCTTGATACGTCCATCAGGCAGGGAAGAGGTCGCGTTCACAATGACACATAATTTCCCCTGCCGTCTTCCCCCTCTCAGCAGACGCCTGTTACCAGAAGTGCTCCGACGCGATGGACTGGGGGTGATGGGGGTGGTGGTGAAGGGGGAGGGTTGGTGGTGGTGGGAAGATGTGGTAGCTATAGCGGCAAGGGGAAGGCTGTGGAGGGGTGGTGGTGGTGGTGGTGGTGGTGGAGGTGTGGTGGAAGTGTGGTGGTGGTGAGGGGAGGTGGTCGTTGTGGTTGTTTGTTGCCGTGGTAGAAGGGTGTTTGTGGCTTGTGTGGGTGGGTGATTGTGGCGAACGTGCTTCTGGCTCCGTGGTGGTGATGGTGGTGATGGTGATGGTGATGGTGGTGATGGTGGTGATGGTGATGGTGATGGTGGTGATGGTGGTGATGGTGATGGTGATGGTGGTGATGGTGGTGATGGTGGTGATGGTGATTGTGGTGATGGTGGTGGTGATGGTGGTGATGGTCTCTGTGGGGGGAAGTGTTAGTGTGGTTGTGGCTACTGATGGTGAGGATGGATGGTGAATGGTTGAGGTATAGTGACCATGATGGTCGTGGGAGGGATGGCAAGACTGGTGCTTACGACTCAACCTTTCGAGCCGAGGGTCGCACGACCCCTAGCATGACGGTACGACCCATGACTACGACGGAACGCACCCTGAGTACGACGGAATGACCCCTGAGTACGACGAAACGCCCCCTGAGTACGACGGAATGACCCCTGAGTACGACGGAACGACCCTTGAGTACAAGTTCACGACCAGTGAGTATGATGGCAAGGTCTTTGATCTGATCCTTATAAGGTTTAGGACAGAGGCTAAACCATCGTTCTCAGGGTCTTACCGTTGCGCTTAATGGGTCTTGTGGTATCACGAACTGTTTCCGTCAGAAGGTGTTCTCCCCTGTGTGAACAATATTGTGACGCCCCACCGTCTGCTGGAGACGCCCAAGTCATAGTAATGGTGTGACGATAAGGGTGAGAAATAATGGTGTGTGTTTTTCATGGTAACACTCGTAACAGTGGTTACTTTGGCGTTACGGGTCGTAATAACAGACCCACACGTAACCAGATCAATGAATGGTTGTTGTGGTATTGATCATAATGGAGGCAGTGACGATATTTACATTACCCATTTTATGGTAATTGGGACCGGCAAATCTCCATTACTAAGGGGGTGGGGAGTAGATCGAAGTAGGAAGGCAAGAGGAACGTAGAAAAGAGAGAGAGAGAGAGAGAGAGAGAGAGAGAGAGAGAGAGAGAGAGAGAGAGAGAGAGAGAGAGAGAGAGAGAGAGAGAGAGAGAGAGAGAGAGGAGGGGGAGGGGAGAGGGTGAGAGGAGGGGGAGAGAGGAGGGGAGGAGGGAATGTTTTCAGGGGAAGTTTGTGCGGGAAGGAAGTGAAAATACTTTAAATACTGATACGGTAAACATCGCAAGTGGCGGGGAAATTTCCCAGTGGTTACGGCGTCTTGGGGGAACTTTGTAGGGCTGTTAAGGAAGTTTCTGGCGTGGTGGGGCGTGTGAGGGCGTTCTAGAAGGAGGGAGCAGGGGAGGGAAGGAGAGAGCTGGGGACAAGGAAAGAAGAAAGTGGACGATTTGTGGAGAAGGGAGAAGGAAGAGAGAAAAAGAGAAGGGAATTTGAAGAAAAAAGATATGAGATCAATGAAGATGAGGAGCCAAGGATGGACGAAGAAAAGAAAAAGAGGGGAAAAGGGAGAGAGATAATAAAGACAAAAAATGAGGAAGGGAAAGATGTGAGGGAATGGGGAGAGGGAAGAAGACGAAGAGGGGAAGAGGGTGGCAGGAGAGGAGAGTAAACCCACGTCTCGAAGTAATGGATGTCCTGGAATACATTACCCCAATCGTGCAGCATCTGGAACGAGAACTTGGAATACTGGAACCGACTTCCTCAGCCCTGGAGTGTATAGGACGAAGACCTGGAATATTGGAACCACCTCAGACCTTGGGTCTATTGGACAGAGACCTGGAATGCTGGAACAGACTACCTCAGCCCTTAGGTATATAGACCTGGAATACTGATACTAGCTACCTCTGTCCTTTGGGTGTATAAGATGGCGACCTGGAAAACTACAATCGGCTACCTTATCCCTGGAATGTACGGGAAGGAGACCTGGAATACTGGAATCGACTACCTCAGCCCTTGGTTGTCTAAATCAGAGACTTGGAATAGCTCAGCCCATGGCTGTATAGGACGTGCACCTGGATACTGGAACAGAGTACCTCAGCCCTGGAGAGTATATGACGAAGACCTGGCATACTGGAACCAATCACCTTAGACATGGAGTGTATAGAACGGGGAGATAGAATTCTTGATCAGACTACCTTAATTCTGTCGTATATAAAATAGAAAACTGGAATTCTCAGACAGATAATCTTTGCCTTAAAATGTATGGAAATGGAACCTGGATTTCTGGACCGAACTACTTCGGCCCTAGAAAGTATGAAACGTGAATCTGGAAATCCTGAAACGTACCACCTCTGTCTAGACCTTCTGGTACTACTTTTGTAGTAAGTTTACTCAGCTATGCAGTGTGTGTAAAAGGTTCTGGAATTCTCAATTTAACTCAGCTTTGTAAATTCTGGAACTAAGATATTGGAAAATATGACCCTGCTGTCGAGTATCCATTTGGGAATTACGTAATTTTGAGAAATATCATCTAAATGTATAATGTTTAGTATTAGGTCAGTGGTTTTAGAATGTGTTACATGCGGTACCCCGTGCAATATCTGGAATGACAATATTTTCCATATTGCATTTGGATTTGAAGCTCTGTAAAATGGTAGAGAGTCTATAACAAGGACTGTATTCTGAAATGTAGAGCATGGAACACGTAACCGTCATCCTGGAATACAAAGCCTGGAAGAAGAACCTATCATTTAGGAACGATGGGCCTGAAAAAAAGAGTCGATCATCCTGGAACACGGAGCCTGGATCAAGAACCTATCATCCTGGAACACGGAGCCTGGAACAAGGGCCTATCATCCTGGAACACGGAGACTGGAACAAGGACCTATCATCCTGGAACACAGAGCCTGGAACAAGGGCCTATCATCCTGGAACACGGAGCCTGGATCAAGAACCTATCATCCTGGAACACTGAGCCTGGAACAAGAACCTATCATCCTGGAACACTGAGCCTGGAACAAGAACCTATCATCCTGGAACACGGAGCCTGGAACTAGGGCCTATCATCCTGGAACACGGAGCCTAGATCAAGAACCTATCATCCTGGAACACGGAGCCTAGAACATGGATCTATCATCCTGGAACACAGAGCCTGGAACAAGGGCCTATCATCCTGGAACACTGAGCTTGGAACAAGAACCTATCATCCTGGAACACGGAGCCTGGAACAAGAACCTATCATCCTGGAACACGGAGCCTAGAACAAGAGCCTATCATCCTGGATCACGGAGCCTAGAACATGGATCTATCATCCTGGAACACAGAGCCTGGAACAAGGACCTAACAGCGTCACAAGAGTGACTAATTATTTGGAACAAAACGACGAAAGTAAAACGGTATTAGAAACTTACTATCTTATGAACTGATTTGGTTACATTAGAGAGATCTGAAGTACGACTTGAATTATCTACAGAGTTCAAGGCTGAGGTTACCTTAAGGTAAAGATGATGGTATGTGGGAACGAGGTAAACAAGGAATGGTATGTGGAGACGCAGTAGAAACAACACTATAGGGCTGTGAAGTAGACTTGAAAAGGAAATATGAATATAAGTTGTATATATTATACAATGAAAGGCCTACTTCCATGTGGAGTAGAATTGAGACATATGAAACTGAGAAACGTACACACCTGAGAGATACGTGTCTGAGAGACAAATGCACCTGAGAGACGTAACACACCTGAGAGACGTACCACACCTGCGAGACGTAACACACCTGAGAGACGTAACACACCTGAGAGATGTAACACACCTGAGAGACGTAACACACCTGAGAGATGTAACACACCTGAGAGATATACAGATTTTTAAGTGAGTTTGGTTGAAGTATCATCCTTGAACTGAAGGCTTCAACAGTATAATCATTGCCTCTAATCATATGATTACAGACTTCACCATTATAAAGAAAGGCTTCGCCAGTAAGATCAAAGGCTTTGATGATATAATCAAAGACTTCAATGGTATGATAAAAGGCTTCACCAATATAATCGAATGATTCAGAAGTATAATCAAATGCTCCAGTAATATAATCAAAGGCTCCAGTAATATGATCAAAGGCTTCAGTAATATAATCAAAGGCTTCAGTGATATGATCAAAGGCTTCAGTGATATGATCAAAGGCTTCAGTAATATAATCAAAGGCTTCAGTGATATGATCAAAGGCTTTAGTAATATAATCAAAGGCTGTAGTAGTGTAAATAAAGGCTTCAGTAGGATATTAGTGACATTGTACATACCACAGGGCTTAGCTTAGCTATTTCCCAGGGAGTTATGACACTCGAATGGCAATCGCAAGACTGGCGTCCAACCTTAACATGGGTAAAGGGGAATTTGCATTCCAGTTTGAACCACATCTCTCCGTCTCCGCTGAGGGTTCTCATGCCTCACGTTAGAAGCATGATGCCCACAGTTTGACCAGGGGGTACGCACCCAGACGCACCAAAGGGTCTCCATCAGTGGAAATGTTGCTAGACTTTACGAAGAGAAAGAGGACCTCCACCATCTGTGGGTCATGGGAAGGGAAGATTGCTCCAGTGAGAGAGGTTTGAGATGCTGGAAATATACCCTTTTATAACACAGTGTTCCGTATTATCTTATCATCTTCCTATGTTCCATCTCATCACCTTCCCTAGTCCAGCCAGATGACAGACTTCAAGAATCCACGTCCGAGACGCAATTTAAAGGTTGGTGGGGAGTTGTCAGTGAGCGTTTTAACGCGGGAGAACTCTGCTGTGAAGTATATACACTGGTGAAACACAACAGAAAGCAAGTTCTAAAGCCACTCATGCCATAGGAACACCACAGCCAGTAGAGGAGTGAGGACCTAGCCCTTCACTATGCCGCCATTAAGTATATGATAACCAGTGCAGGAGAATGGAACTGGTAGTAATCAAGTGCACCACAGCCTACCAGTGCTGGAGTAAGTTAAGGTCCTTTAGGTTAAGGTCCTTTGGTCTGCCACAGTCAGGAGCACCATAACAGGTGTCGATGTAACGAACAGGTCTGCCCTGCGTCACACAGTCTTGACCCCTGGTGAGCCACCTTGCCACACGATGACAGTGAAACCTTTGCTAATTCGAAGATGAGCCGTTGTATTCTATCCCTTACACAGTTTTGAAATACTTTTTGATCATTTATCGAACAGGAAGAACTTCAGTCTTTCTTTTCTTTTTTTTTTTTAGATAATTATATCTGCTTCAAAAACCCTTAGATCATTTCCCGTCTGTCTGCCTGGCCTCTCTCTCTCTATCTTAAGCCCTTACTGAAGTGCCACTCAACCACCAGTGCTCAACGGAAACCCAAGTTCGAGAATTGGTCCCCTGGACAAGCATGAACATCCGGGTGTTGAAATTCTAATACAGCGAAGAACAACGTGTGCCTCAAAACGTTCAATGTTCATTCATTATTCCGAGAGAGAGAGAGAGAGAGAGAGAGAGAGAGAGAGAGAGAGAGAGAGAGAGAGAGAGAGAGAGAGAAATGGAACTAATTTCTAAGTGTACGAGTTTTCAACCTTCTCGAAATTCTAGAAAAAAAAAAAGAAAAAAATAGATATGATGGGCCTTAATGAGAGACAAGTCTACACCACTGGGGAGTATAGCTGTCGTCACGCAAGTCCACACCATCGGGGAGGTTATTTGTTGTCACTCTGGGGAGGTTATTTGTTGTCACACCATTCTACACCAGTGGGGAGGTTAGTTGTCGTCACAGGTCTACACCACTGGGGAGGTTACAAGAGTCCTTCCCACTATGGGCGTGGTCAGGAATGGGTTGGAAACTGCATGGGCGTAGTCTCAAGAGCTGAGCTGCGGGAGCTGGGAGATACGTGGGCTAGGATGATGGGGTGAGTGAGTCTATGGCTAGGCACAAGACCATGGGCAGTGTAGGGGCTGTGGTTAATGCTGTGCTTGTGGGCTGTACGTCCTTGGGCGTGGGTTAGGAGGAGGGATGGGTTTGTATGGTAAGGGGATGGGTCATGGGCTGGGGGCTGTGATCAGGGATGAGCTTGCGGGGCTGCTGTACAGCCGTGGGCAAGGGGCAGGGGGCAAGGATAATGAGCATGGATCGTATGGGCGTGGGCTGAGGTGGGCTGGTGTGGGCTGACTTGGGTTGGTGTGGGCTGACGTGGGTTGGTGTGGGCTGATGTGGCCTGGTGTGGGCTGGTGTGGGCTGACTTGGGTTGGTGTGGGCTGACGTGGGTTGGTGTGGGCTGATGTGGCCTGGTGTGGGCTGGTGTGGGCTGATGGGGTCTGGTGTGGCCTGGAGTGGGCTGGGGTGGGCTACGTTGTCGAGGGCAAAATTGTGGAGCACAGAGTCAGGGTTCGAATCTGCTGGTTTATGAACGTATATTCAGGGCGTAAACAGGTAGATAGGTAGGTAAGTATGTATGTAGGTAGGTAGGTAGATAGGTAAGTAGGTAGGTAGGTAGATAGTTAAGTAAGTAAGTAGGTAGGGAAATATGTATGTAAGTAGGTAGATAGGTAGGTATACGTAGGTCGGTAGATAGGTAGGTAAGTATGTATTACGTATATACGTAGCTGGGCAGGTAAGTATGTATGTATGTATGTACGTAGCTAGGTAGGTAAGTATTTATGGTAAATAGATAAGTAAATATATATGTATGTATGCATGCAGGTAAGTAGGTAGGAAGAAAGGTATTTAGGCAGGTAGGTAGGTAAGTATGTATATAAGTCGGTAGTTGCTATGTATATGTGTATGTAGGTAAGTAGGTAGGTAAGCAGAAAGGTAGGTAAGACGGAAGGTAAGTAGGTGGGTAAGTAGGTAGGTAAGTAGGTAGGTAAGTAGGTAGGTAAGTAGGAAGGTAAGTAGGAAGGTAAGTAAGTAGCCAGGTAAATAGGAAGGTAAGTAAGACGGAAGGTAAGTAGGTGGGTAAGTAGGAAGGCAAATAGGTAGGTAAGTAGGAAGGTAAGTAGGAAGGTAAGAAGGAAGGTAAGTGAGAAGGTAAATAGGTAGGTAAGTAGGAAGGTAAGTAGAAGGTGGTTGTTGACACAAGTGTGGGCTGGGTGGAGCGGGGTGAGCGAGTTCTTGTGAACCCCAGGACACACGACGACGGTATAAAGGGGACCTCCAGCAAGGCCCCGCCGATTGTCCTGTCAAGCGAAAGCTGCCGGGCCATACCTCATGTACACTGGCCAACACTGACGCTGACTGATGCTCCACGAGAGAGAGAGAGAGAGAGAGAGAGAGAGAGAGAGAGAGAGAGAGAGAGAGAGAGAGAGGAGAGAGAGAGGATTTTTCACGGACATTTTTTTCCTTCATCTTAATCTATTTATCTATCTATCGTATATACTTGTATCTTCTATCTGGACTTATGTCTTTCTTTTTTTTTTCTTCTCATCCGTCTTGAACACACCAGAATGGTGCACAATGTGATTTCTAACACCGCTGCCTCATCCAGGATGGCCAAAATGTAAATATCATTTTTTTTTTTCGTCTTTGAATATTTTTCAAGGCTAATGAGAACATTTTTTTCTTTTACACTCCTATTTCTGCATAGTTCTCAACTTACAGATACAACATGAGCATTACTGAATGAAAAAAGAGACAGACATTATAGTTTTACATCACAGCAATAATTAGAGAATTTCTTATTCCAAATACTATATCCTCTGTCATGTCATACGGTCTGTCTAACCTCTGTCATGTCATACAGGATTTACCTCTGTCATGTCATACGGATTGTCTAACTTCTGTCATGTCATACGGTTTGTTTTACCTGTCATGTCATACGGTCTGTTTTACCTGTCATGTCATACGGTCTGCCTAACCTCTGTCATGTCATACGGTCTGCCTAACCTCTGTCATGTCATACGGTCAGTCTAACCGCTGTCATGTCATTACTAGTTATTGAGCCAATCAGGAACGGAGACAACATTATCTGGTCGGGCAGGAAGCTGGACCATATCGGCCAGTAAGTATACAAGAGTCATTTACGTTATGGTGTTTACATTTACAACCATGAACGCAAGATTAGGCCACTGTTGGGGGGAGAGAGAGAGAGAGAGAGAGAGAGAGAGAGAGAGAGAGAGAGAGAGAGAGAGAGAGAGAGAGAGAGCTTGCGTGTGTGTGTGTGTGTGTGTGTGTGTGTGTATGTGTGTGTGTGGGTGTATGTATGTGTGTGGGTGTATGTATGTGTGTGTGTGTGTGTGTGTGTGTGTGTGTGTGTGCGTGTGGGTGTGGGTGTATGTGTGTGTGTGTGTATGTGTGTGTGTGTGTGTGTGTGTGTGTGCGTGTGGGTGTGTGTGTGTGTGTGTGTGTGTGTGTGTATGTGTGTGTGTGTGTGGGGGGGGGGGCCTCAGCCCATGTTTCCCCGTGTTCCAGGCCAAAAGCGGGGCCCGTATAGACCTTGGTGCCCCCCCCCCCCTCGCTCAAGGAGTGTAGAGAGAGAGAGACAGAGGGAGACTTTGACATATCTCTCCCTTCCATAGACAGACCCCCAGCACTCACGGTGTCTCGGAGGAGAATAGATAAATATGGATCGAACGTTGAAAGTAACCTGTGTGTACGTGTGTGTGTGTGCGTGTGTGTGTGTACATGTGCGTGTGTGTACGTGTGTGTGTGTGTGTGTGTGTGTGTGTGTGTGTACGTGTGTGTGTGTGTGTGTGTGTGTGTGTACGTGTGTGTGTACGTGTGTGTGTGTGTGTGCGTGTGTGTACGTGTGTGTGTGTGTGTGTGTGTGTGTGTGTGTACGTGTGCGTGTGTGTACGTGTGTGTGTGTGTGTACGTCCAAGTTTATCTGTACTTCTCTTAAGCTTATTTATGTGCGTCGAAAGTCCAGCTTTCAATGATACATCTCCCTCATCAGATAAGCTGCGTGGCCGTGCCGTATTAGAAGGAGGGAGGTCGGTCGTCCCCCCCCCCCCCCTGTTTATACGTCGACGCACAACATAACTTGGTGGATGTGGCGATGGTGTCGCACTAGTTGTGTGTGTGAGTTACGTCTATTGCTTACATGATGAGACGGGGGGGGTGGTCAGGTCAAAGGGTGTCGTACCGTCGTGCTCAAGGGATGTCGTACGTCGTGCTCAGGGGTGACGTACCGTCGTGCTCAAGGGTGTCGTACCGTCGTGCTCAAGGGATGTCGTACGTCTTGCTCAGGGGGTGTCGTACCGTCGTGCTTAAGGGTGTCGTACCGTCGTGCTCAGGGGTGTCGTACGGTCGTGCTCAGGGGTGTCGTACCGTAAATTACTATCGACTGGGAAATGTAGGTGTAAATCACAAATGGTTGTGCAAATTAGATGTCATCTGTGTAAAATGCGTAAACCATTACTGATTGTGTAAATTGTGTAGTACTACTATACTAACTGTAAATCACGGTAAGTTTGTACTGTGTGAAATGTGTAAATCGATAGACTGTGTAAAATTCTAAAACAACTACTAATTATGTAAATCAAATGTAAATTACTACTGGCTGTGTGAAATATATAAATCACGAGAGATCATATAAACTGTGTAAAATAATACAGGCCATGTAAATTACGTGTAAATCTCTGCCAATCATATAAACAATCTTTGATTTACAGCCAATTGTAGAGGTTGTGTAAATGACCAATGAGTATGTAAAATATATCGTAAATCTACCCAATTATGTAACCTTATGTGTAAGCTATTGTCTGTGTATATTGTGTAAGCCACTGCGGCCTGTGTAACTTGGGTGTAAAAAACATATGGTTGTGTAAATGATGGTTAAACTACAGCTGTATCCATCATCATCTACTGTATTAGCCACTGGTCAAAATCTGGTTTCCTTCCTCTCACTAATCTTGGCCGGCAACAGAACAGCTATTTCACCGGCGATGACCTGAGACCGAATTTGTTGCCGATAATTCTATTTTGCCGACGTTCAGAACCAATTTTGTTAGCGAGAAAATGATCATTAATAGCGTGGTCGACGAAGCTCTGGTAGGGACAAATTTTCTGATACAGTTTCCTGGCGCTACCCTCGCTGACGCGGGAAACAGCGATTATTATGATAATAATAATAATAACAATAATAATATATACATATATATATATATATATATATATATATATATATATATATATATATATATATATATATGTATATATATTTCATTATCATTCTTTTATCATAGTCGCTGTCTCCTGCGTTATCGAGGTAGCGCAAGGAAACAGACGAAAGAATGGCCCAACCCACCCGCATACACATGTATATACATAAAAGCCCACACACGCACTTATACATACTTATACATTTCAACGTATGAATACATATACCTACACAGACATATACATATATATATATATATATATATATATATATATATATATATATATATATATATATATATATATACATGTACGTATTCATACTTGCTGCCTTCATCCATTTCCGTCACCACCCTGCCACACATGAAATGGCACTCCCTCTCATGAGCGCGCGAGGTAGTGCTAGGAAAAGACAACAAAGGCCACATTAGTTCATACTCAGTCTCCAGCTGTCATATGTAATGCACAGAAACCACAGCTCCCTTTCCACATCCAGGACCCAGAGAACGTTCCATGGTTTACCCCAGACGCTTCACATGCCCTGGTTCAATCCATTGACAGCACGTCGACCCCGGTATACCACATCGTTCTAATTCACTCTATTCCTTGCACGCCTTTCATCCTCCTGCATGTTCAGGCCCTGATCGCTCAATATCTTTTTCACTCCATCTTTCCACCTCCAGTTTGGTCTCCTACTTCTCTTCGTTCCCTCCACTCTGACACACATCCTCTTTGTCAATCTCTCCTCTCTCATTCTCTCCTTGTGACCAAACCATTTCAATACACCCTCTTTTGCTCTCTCAACCACATTCTTTTTATTACCACACATCTCTCTTACACTTTCATTACTTACTCGATCCAACCACCTCACACCACATATTGTCCTCAAACATTTAATTTCCAATACATCCATCCACCTCCGCACAACCCTATAGCACACGCCTCGCAACCACATAACTTTTTTGGAACCACTATTCCCTCAAACATACCCCTTTTTGCTCTCTGAGATAACATTCTCACCTTCCACACATTCTTCAACGCTCCCAGAACCTTCGCCCCCTACCCCACTCTGAGACTCAATTCCGCCTCCATGGTTCCATCCGCTGTCAAATCCACTCCCAGATATCTAAAACATTTCACTTCCTCCAGTTTTTCTCCATTCAAACTCACCTCCCAATTAACTTGTCTCTCAATCCTACTGAACTTTGTTCTTATTCACATTTACTCTCAGCTTTCTTCTTTCACACAGTTTACCAAACTCAGTCACAAATCTTTGCAGTTTCTCACCCGAATCAGCCACCAGCGATGTATCATCAACGAACAACAACTGACTCACTTTCAAATCCCTCTCATCTACAACAGACTGCATACTTGCCCCTCTCTCCAAATCTCTTGTATTCACCTCTCTAACAACCCCAGCAATAAACAAATAAAACAACCATGGAGACATCAGGCACCCCTACCGCAAACAGGCATTCATTGGGAACCAATCACTTTCCTCTCTTCCTACTCGTACACATGCCTTACATCCTTGATAAAAGCTTTTCACTGCTTCTAGCAACTTACCTCCCACACCACATACTCTTAATACCTTCTACAGAGCATCTCTATCAGCTCTATCATATGCCTTCTCCAGATCCATAAATGCTACATACAAATCCACTTGCTTTTCTAAGTATTTCTTACGTACATTTTTCAAAGCAAACAGCTGATCCACACATCCTCTACCACTTCTGAAACCTCACTGCTCCTCTCCAGTCCGATGCTCTGTACAAATCTTTACCCTCTCAATCAATATCCGCCCGTATAACTTCCCAGGAATACTCAACAAACTTATACCTCTGTAATTAGAATACTCACCTTTATCTCCTTTGCCTTTGTACAATGGCACTATGCACGCATTCCGTCAATCCTTAGGCACTTCACTATGAGCCATACATACGTTAAATATCCTTAGCAACCAGTCAACAACACAGTCCCCTCCTTTTTTAATAAATTCCACTGCAATACCATCCAAACCCGCCGCCTTGCCAGCTTTCATCTTCCGCAAAGCTTTCACTACCTCTTCTCTGTTTACCTAACCATTCTCCCTGACCCCCCCCCCCCCCTCACTTCGCACACCACTTCGACCTAAACACCCTATATCTGCCACTCTATCATCAAACACATTCAACAAACCTTCAGAATACTACAGTTCCTTCTCACTTCACCACTACTTTTTGTACCTCCCCATTAGCCCCCTTCACCAATGTTCCCATTTGTTCTTTTGTGCTATGCACTTTATTTACCTCCTTCCAAAACTTTTTTTATTCTCTCTAAAATTTAATGATACTCTCTCACCCCAAGTCTCATTTGCCCTCTTTTTCACCTCTTACACCTTTCTCTTGACCTCCTGCCTCTTTCTTATATATATATATATATATATATATATATATATATATATATATATATATATATATATATATATATATGACATGTATTGGACATATAGAATGGATAAGAACGATGAATATACCTGTGGGCGAGTAGGATTCCAACCCTGTCCTACGGTACCTCTGTATACTCTCCTCGTAGTTCGATGGACAGCGTACTGGCATACCGCGCGGGAAAGCTGGGTTCGAATCCTTCACGCCTATACGTAAATCGTTATCATGAAGTCTTATCTCTCATTTTTATTTCTGTTTTTTACATAAGTTAGGTTATTGGAAGATAGGTTTGGTCAGGTTAAGTACGGCTAGGCTAGGTTAGGTTAAGTTTACCGAAGCTATATTAGGTTTTGCTAGGTTAAGCGAGGCTAAGTTAGGTTAGGTTAAGCAACAGAAAAATAGCCTCTTTTTAATAATACAAAACAGACAAGATAAACGGCCAAGCTTGTAATCTTTTTTTCAGAAAGCAAATTATTCTGTTTTGACAACCATTAGCAAATTACCAGCACTCGTATAATTCTCAATCGCTTAACTCTCGTAAATCACTTTCCTACATAACTAATGGTCATTAGAGTAATTCAACAGCCAACCTAAAATATATCTATCCTTATGTACAGTTAATTTGGAGGGCAAAATCAAAACGTTTGAAGTTGTAATAATTTTCACCAATTTCATATTTCATTAACCTCTATGTTACCCGAGCTGGATCAATAGAGTTATCTTTTTCTACTCACGATATATATAGATAACTTATATATATATTTTTTTCGTTTTTCTTTTTTTTCTTCTTTTTTCCAAAAGAAAGAACAGAGAAGGGGGCCAGGTGAGGATATTTCCTCAAAGGCCCAGTCCTCTGTTCTTAACGCAACCTCGCTGTCGCGGGCAAATGGCGAATAGTATGAAAGAAAAAGAAAGATATATATATATATATATATATATATATATATATATATATATATATATATATATATATATATATATTTACCTGTTGTATTAGTCATCAGAGAAGCTGTTATTATCATCATTGTTACATGATGATGATGACGAGGGACTGTTATTAATGTTCTGAAGTCTTTGACGAATATTGTTATTATTGTTCATAAGACTTTGACAGATAGTTATTATTGTTCTAACATCTTTGGCGAATACTGCTGTGTTTCTGATGTCTATGACGAAGATAGTTATCATTGTTTTAAATTTTTTGTTGAAGATTGTTATTAATGTTCTCTGTCCTTGACGAATATTGTTATTAATGAATTTTTGATGAAAGCTGTTGATAACTTTCTTTAGTTTTTGATGAATATTGTTATCTATATTCTTACATCTTCAACGAATATCATCAATGTTATTTGCCCTCGACGAATATTATCATCATCGTTCTTCAGTCTTTGAGGAAAGTTGTTATCAATGTTCTCTCTCGTTAATACAGGCTACTGTTATTGTTCTTAGCTTTGTGAACAATAGGTTAAAGACTTTTCTGACAGTTTTCCATCTCCAGCAAAGTTTGTTACCACGTGAACATTATGGTCTGTCGCCCACGTAGAGTTATCATTGTAAGTCTTTTACGAATAGTTTCTACTGCGACTCTACCATGGAGAGTTACTGTAACAAGTCTCTGACGTAGAGTTGCCATTTTAAGTCTTTTACGTAGAGTCTGCTAACGTTTTACGAAGACTTTTACGTAGACTTGCTGTTATTAACCACTGGGGGCGACATTATTGACCCAAGTCTGTCTCAAATTTATCGTTACTTTAAATATTTGAGGAAGATATTTCAGCCCTTAATAGAAAAAAAGAAGTTAGTGTTCTTTGTTATTCACAAAGAACAACAATAGTTATTAACGAACAAAGTCTATGGTTCGGGAGGCAAGGCTGTACAACTCCTCCTAAGACAGTTTCACATCACCAGATGACCTTTCGTTATATATATATACATTGCTCCCGGAACCTTCAAAGGTCTTTCGGGGGTCATGCCCCATCCACTCCAATAAACAAACGCCTTCTCAGAAGTCGTTGTACGGGAGCTCAAGGCTATTGGCCACATAGTGACGAAAAACATGATGTTATTACTGTGGTTTTGGGAAGCGAGATCGCGAGATCGACTCTATAGCCATTGCGGCCACCTTAGCGGCCTTCGGACTTCGGGGAGTTGAGGGGTTTGAAGTTAGCGGATCATCGCCTGACGACGGAGGGAAGGTGGTCTGTTCTGTGACGAAGACCATGGTGTGATTACTGTGGTTCTGGGAAGCGAGATCGACTCTATAGTCATTGTGGCCACCTTAGCGGCCTTTGGTCTTCGGGGAGTTGAAGGTTCGAAGTTAGCGGATCATCGCCTGACGACGGAGGGAAGGTGGTCTGTTCCAAGTTTTCGTGTGGTCATCCCATCGCGCGGCGACAGGTCAACGCGGACACAAGGTCAACAGACCTGACCTTCCTCTTCCGGCGATGTTGAAGGCTGAGGGAAAATTTTTTAGCCACACGGACCTTCTCCATTCTCTTCCGTGAAGTCTCCGTATGGCACAGTATCTCATGATATCTTCAGGTATTGTCGCTCTTGTAGTGCCCTCCTGGGCACGTGTGGCTTCGCGCTCTCTACCCTTCCGACATCCCCGGGTGGGATAAATCCCTGCTCGTATTTTCCACTCCTCCCAAGATATCCCAGGCTCCCTCCTACCCCCACAAGATATCCCAGGCTCCCTCTTACCCCTACAAGATATCCCAAGCCTTTCGCGACCATCCCTGTCCTTTTACGACGGCGTTCGAGAGAGAGAGAGAGAGAGAGAGAGAGAGAGAGAGAGAGAGAGAGAGAGAGAGAGAGAGAGAGAGGGGCAGGCGCGCAACCCTTTTTGCCCTGGCAATTTCACAATGAAGCGGAAATTAGAGGTCTTGATTTTTTTTCCCTAAAGGGGGGCGGGGGGGGGTAAGGGGGGGCAAGAGGGGGGCGGGCAGGGAAGGGGGGGGTAAGGGGGGGGTGGTAAGGGGGACGGGGGGGGTAATGGGGGGTGGTAAGGGGGGAGGGGTTCCCCGGAAGCCGCGCCAGTCATATGTACCCGTCGACCATTATTAGCGTCTTGAGAGACGACGGGCATACCTTAAATGACGCCATCTTTCATCTCTCGTCCTCACCCGACAGCGCATCATTGGAAGCTATTAATAATTTCCCTTTGAAAGCATCGCGAGGTCCCATCGCGCCATTAACACGTGAGGAACGTGTGACATTCGGGCAAGTGGCGAAGGTCTGATTTCAATTATCTTTGCTAAAAAGGGCCCCAGGGGTTGTTATCTTACGCCGCCTTAATTAACGATCCTTTTTGCTCCCGCTGTGACTCCGGTTGACACCTGTTAATTGGAAACCTGCGACAATTTCCCCCCCGACGTGCGCATCGCGTTATTGTTTTCAGTTTGGCGCGCTTTTTATCTCGACGCGCGGGAAACAAAGCAATATAGCGACGCTTCCCCAACCTGACGTTCGGGTTCCACTATCGCTTAGACTTTTAATTAAGTCTTTTATGCGACTCTTTCATTTTCAAAACGACTGTCAAGAACGCAAACTATGCCCATTATTTTCCTGGTAAGTTAATTAGATAAGGGGAAAATGGGTGATGCCGCCTACTTTATTCCTGTCATAGATTTCTTTCCATTTTTGAAGTTAATTAATGCATG
>NC_092287.1:18361532-18399032 GCF_036320965.1 Panulirus ornatus | reverse complement strand
CTGAAAATACATTAAAATTAGGCTTCTTACAATTCAACAAAGACGACATTTCCTACCCACGAATAAAATGTTATAATTCACAGGTGGAATACACGTGTAAAACAATTAAGACATTTCTACTCTCATTCTGGTAAACAATTAAGACATTTCTACCCTCATTCTGGTCAAACATGTCTCAAATCACAGGAGTCCCGGCCCATACCTCACCGTTACAGTGAGTGGGTTTGGTGCTGTAGGCCAGGAGGGAGGGACTCCAGTGTTACCAGATCGGTGTGTAATGAGCTACTGGCCATCACAGAGCACCTGGCTGCCCCACACGGGTTGGTCATAGTCGTGAGCGTGATTCCGTGTGGCTGAGAAATGTACTTAAGGCGATCAGGGACTTAGCTGTTTTTCTTTGACCTGCAAAGAGTGTTTATGAGTGCGCGTCCAAGGGAAGGTGTCGTCGCTTCTTCTGCCAATACACAGAGCATGATGGCTCATGTTATAATGAGGGTAGGTAGTTAACAACTGCAGCTACATAGTTATACCATCCTCGATCTTGGTAACCAATGACTGGACTGTATTTCATGCTTTAATGACGACTCTTCCATTAACTTTTCCAATAACAAGTACGTCATATAATGGCCAGTTTCTCAAGTAGTGTAGTAATCGCCTTCCCCGGTGAAGATGATAACTGATAATTCGAAATTATCTGTATCATTTCCTGCAGAACACTTGATGATTTTATTTGGACTTAATGATGTATTTGATGCCTGACTACCGAACTCGTTCACGATGTTCAACGAAAAATAATTCATATGCAAAATGTTTGCAATATATTTCGAACGTGATTCATATATTATACGATTGAACATGAATCTAAATTTTGCTTATTTCTTTCTCTTTTACTGATGATCTATTTCACTTTTGGCTTTTATGATATACCTATATCTTATACAAGTAACTTTCTTAGACTTGATTAGACTTAATCTTTTATTCACTCATAATGTAGAAATTTTATGCATATCAGTGATGCTTTTTCGCGGTTTCCCGCATTAGAGAGGTAGCGCCAGGAACAGATAAAGAACGGCCTTTATCTATCCACATCAGTTCCCAGGCTGTTATATATATTGCAACAATGTCATAGCCCGACGATCAACAATTAATCCCTACTGACCTTTTCGTGACTTCCCCTAACCACTGATAGCATGACCTCCCCATTACTACATAATAGTCATTTGCTCTATCCCATGCATACCTCACACCTTCCTTCATGTCCAGGCCCCGATACCTCAAAGCATCATTTACTCCATCCTTCCATCTCATTCTTGGTCTCCCCTTCGTCCTTGTTCTCTCTACATCTGAGGCGTATATCCTCTCAGTCATCCTCTCCTCACTCATCCTCTCCACATGTCCAAACCATTTCAACACACGCTGTTCAGCTCTCTTAAACCTACCCCGCTCACTTCCATGCCTCTCTCACACAATGTCATCCTTTGTCATATCATTTCTCCTCGTACTAAATACATTGTGTTCACGTATGTCATGTCAGACACACCCAGCCTCTCCCGTAGTTAGGGTCTGTAGAAAGCTTTCATAACAGCACCGTCGGGGTTTCTGTACCGTCAGACATCCCCGTCTTTGCCCCTCCAGACAGTGACCTCTCTGTCCACGCACTCTACAACGCACCAAGGGTCTTGGCCTCTTGACCCATCCTATGGTAGCGTCCCTCAATTCTCATGGTCCCACCTGATGCCACGTCCACTCCCAGGTACCTATAACCGAACTCCCTCTCTCTCTCTTGCTGAACACACACACACACACACACACACACACACACACACACATACTGACGTGCGCACGCACGCGCACACACACACACACACACACACACACACACACACACACGCACACACACACGAGTCTGGTCATTTCTCGTCCAGATAATTATACTTTTCGTTCATTCTGACTTTACGACCAAATCAAAAGGTCAAAGATCATTTGCAACACGATGACCCGTCCCTTGGGGACTCTTATCTCGATCATCCTCCCAGATCCCCCCCAGAGAATTAAAAAAAAAAAAGGTTAGGTCTTTGGAGTTCAGACAGGATCCAGTTCTAAGTCCACAGACAACATTTTTCCTAAAACTCATTTATCAGCTTATCAGTTTTAATACACAATCATCTTTGTAGCGATGACTGTAATCTCCACCAGGTCAAGAACTGATTTCATCTGATGAGCCGAAAGAGAATGACATATATTTCCTTCAGCTTCCACAAGTGACCTCTATCACCTTTGGACTTTGTAGGTCATCAAACGAAGTTATATCTTCGAACTCTCACAAGGGAATTCTATTTCACCTGATTTCGATAGGGTCGATAGACAAAGCTATATTTATCTTCCACACACTGAACTTTCTCATCCCTGAACATAGGTAAACAAACGACTCTATATGTCTCTAACTTCCACAACCGAGATCTATCTTCTCTGGACTCTGTGAGTCAATATAAGTAAGATCTATCATCTCTAGACTCTGTGGGTCAATATAAGTAAGATCTATCATCTCTGGACTCTGTGGGTCAATATAAGTAAGATCTATCATCTCTGGACTCTGTGGGTCAATATAAGTAAGATCTATCATCTCTAGACTCTGTGGGTCAATATAAGTAAGATCTATCTTCTCTGGACTCTGTTATTTCCCACCAGGATGCCGATTTCCTGCAAACCAATGGGGAAGAGTATGTGTGTGTGTAGACTTTCCTCTTGACTAAGACATGGTTCTGATTGGTGCGCTGAGATCGATAGCTGATTGGCTGGTTGACGGGTGGGTTATAATAGCGGTAGGTACCCCCGACCACCTACCCCCCCGACCACCTACCCCCCATTATGACACTCATTCACCATTCTACCTCCATCATTCTCACCTCTACCTTCCTATTCAGGTCGCCGACCTCCTTCCCTATCTTACGACTCGACCTTCGACACCCATCCTCACCTATCTCAGGGGGTCCCGATGGGGCTCATAAGACGGGACCAGAATCATCCTAATGCCCCTTCTATCTTAGGGCTAAGGGGCCCTCCACCACTACCATGCAGTATGGGACCCAAATCACCTCAGTACCCACTCTATCGTAGGGCTAAGTGCTCTCCAACATACACGGCATAAGTGACCAGAATCACCCTCGTGTTCCCCTTCACCTAAGGGGCTAAAGCTGTCCATCACACCCAGCAATATATAGGACCGAAATCAGGCCATGATCCCTTCATCTAAGGGTTAAGGGTTCTCCCTCACACCCAGGGATAAGGGACCAGAGTCGTCCCCGTACATCCACAGCCTCACGGAAGAGATCCAGACAATGCTCTATTTCTTAAATCTGCGACAAGACACTACGTTAGACAATTTTCCTTTAGTTACCCTTCAAGACATACTTTTCTGAATAGATTATCTCCATACAACACATACCTGGAGAAACAGTATGTTTTTCTCTAAAGTTACGTCCTGATGCCATACTAACTTCTCAAATTATGAACGACTTATTCCAGTTCCTTGTTTCACAGAATATGAATTAAGAAAGTTTGTGGAAAGCAAATGTACAATCAGTAATGTAAAGCCAGAGTTGTATCTCTTCATTTGACTTTACTGATAATCTTTTCTCTTATCTCTATGACTTTTAGATTTTGAGAGATACCTTTAAGAGAGCGATCTTCACGGACAGAATTATCTCCAACTTCATAGTTTGGTCAAAAGGTATAGATCAGATCTTCCTTAGGTACACTGGTTAACGTACCTGGTCGACAAAAATAGTACCTGACTTAGGTTGGAATATATACATACATATATATATATATATATATATATATATATATATATATATATATATATATATATATATATATACATATATATATATATATACATATATATATATATATATATATATATATATATATATATATATATATATATATATATATATATACATAGGAACGCACACTATATATATATATATATATATATATATATATATATATATATATATATATATATATATATCCCTAGGGATAGCGAAGAAAGAATACTTCCCACGTATTCCCTGCGTGTCGTAGAAGGCGACTAAAAGGGGAGGGAGCAGGGTGCTGTAAATCCTCCCCGCTCGTTTTTTTTTTTTTTTCTATTTTCCAAAACAAGAAACAGAGAAGGGGGCCCGGTGAGGATATTTCCTCAAAGGCCCAGTCCTCTGTTCTTAACGCTACCTTGCTAACGCGGGAAATGGAGAATAGTATGAAAGAAATATATATATATATATATATATATATATATATATATATATATATATATATATATATATATTTATATATATATATATATATATATATATATATATATATATATATATATATATATATATATATATATGTGGATTTGTATACAGCATTTATGGATCTGGAGAAGGCATATGGGAGAGTTGATAGAGATACTCTATGGAAGGTATTAAGAGTATTTGGTGTGGGAGGCAAGTTGTTAGAAGCAGTGAAAATTTTTTATCGAGGATGTAAGGCATGTGTACGAGTAGGAAGAGAGGAAAGTGATTGGTTCTCAGTGAGTGTCGGTTTGCGGCAGGGGTGTGTGATGTCTCCATGGTTGTCTAATTTGTTTATGGATGGGGTTGTTAGGGAGGTGAAGGCAAGAGTTTTGGAGAGAGGGGCAAGTAAGCAGTCTATGGGAGATGAGAGGGCTTGGGAAGTGAGTCAGTTGTTGTTCGCTGATGATACAGCACTGGTGGCTGATTCGGTTGAGAAACTGCAGAAGTTGGTGACTGAGTTTGGTAAAGTATGTGAAAGAAGAAAGCCGAGAGTAAATGTGAATAAGAGCAAGGTTATTAGGTAAAGTAGGGTTGAGGGACAAGTCAACTGGGAGGTAAGTTTGAATAGAGAAAAACTGGAGGAAGTGAAGTGTTTTAGATATGTGGGAGTGGATTTGGCAGCGGATGGAACCATGGAAACGGAAGTGAGTCACAGGGTGGGGGAGGGGGCGAAAGTTCTGGGAGAGTTGAAAAAATGTGTGGAAAGCGAGAGCATTATCGCGGAAAGCAAAAATGGGTATGTTTGAAGGAATAGTGGTTCCAACAATGTTATATGGTTGCGAGGCGTGGGCTATAGATAGGGTTGTGCGGAGGATGGTGGATGTGTTGGAAATGAGATGTTTTAGGACAATATGTGGTGTGAGGTAGTTTGATCGAGTAAGTAATGAAAGGGTAAGAGAGATGTGTGGTAATAAAAAGAGTGTGGTTGAGAGAACAGAAGAGGGTGTATTGAAATGGTTCGGTCACATGGAAAGAATGAGTGAGGAAAGATTGTCAAAGAGGATATATGTGGGAACGACGAGAAGTGGGAGGCCAAATTGGGGTTGGAAGGATGGAGTGAAAACGATTTTGAGCGATCGGGGCCTGAACATGCAGGAGGGTGAAAGGCGTGCAAGGAATAGAGTGAATTGGAATGATGTGGTATACCGGGGTCGACGTGCTGTCAATGGATTGAACCAGGGCATTTGAAGCGTCTGGGGTAAACCATGGAAAGTTTTGTGGGGCCTGGATGTGGAAAGGGAGCTGTGGTTTCGGTGCATTATACATGACAGCTAGAGACTGAGTGTGAACGAATGTGGCCTTTGTTGTCCTTTCCTAACGCTGCCTCGCGCGCGTGCGGGGGGAGGAGGCTGTCATTTCATGTGTGGCGAGGTGACGATGGGAATGAATAAAGGCAGCAAGTATGAATTATGTACATGTGTATATATGTATATGTTTGTGTGTGTATATGTATGTATACGTTGTGATGTATAGGTATGTATATTTGCGAGTGTGGACGTGTATGTATATACATGTGTATGTGGGTGGGTTGGGCCATTCTTTCGTCTGTTTCCTTGCGCTACCTCGCTAACGCGGGAGACAACGACAAAGTATAAAGAAAAAAAATACACATATGATAACATATTTGTCATGGCTATAATCAGGGTATTCAGTTACGCGTGGCGTCGTAGCTACCATGGAAAAGGTTAAGGGGAAACAATGCTAATATATTAATCGAATATATTAATCGAATCACATAGGTACAAACACATGAGACGTGTACAGTGTGATTTCCCCACTGTGGCAACGGTATCACAGCAACCATCATGAGAGGATATAGTCGACCTGAAACACCGAAGGGTATGTCAACTATACCAGTATATGGCAACTCTCCTGAGTAATAGTAGTAGTAGTAGTAGTAGCAGAAGTAGTAATAGCTGTGATCATAGTAGTGGTAGTCATAGTGGTGGTAGTAGTAGAAGTAGTAGTAGAAGTAGTAGTGGTAGTAGTGGTCCTAGTAGTAGAAACGATTAGAAATGATTGTCCAATTGCCCTGAGACGTCACATGGCAACTATATGTAACATAAGTAGCTTATGAATGGTAATTGACATACCGCCAGGCCACCATCAAGGAGTATGGAGCAGTGGCTCTTAAAGGGGATGGGGAGGGGGGGGATTGGGGGGGAAAGGGGGGCCCCACTTCAAGGGGGGAATCGCCTGAAAATTCAAATTGAGGGACGTGAGGTGTCAGAGAGACAAGTTGGGTCGGGATGACCAAGTTTCATCACTATTTTCCTAATTTGAGCGACACCAGTTGTGGAATTGAACCTGGCCAGGAACCCCCTCTCCAGCGTGGATGTTGATGATGTCCCTGAAGCCATGCAAGAAGAATGTCTTGAACTGAAATTCCAATTCTGCAGCAAAAGATGATTTGACTCGTCTTGGTCGAGAGAAGAAGGTTTGGGCTGAAGTATCTCTCAGTTGACCAGATAATATGCCAGTCAGTCCTAAAAGTCATTGTTCCCTTTTCATGTAATGACCTCGTCTGTGAAGTAGGTGTTTCAGCGTTGGTTAATATATAAACAAAGAAACGAGGAAGATGTGGAGGGTGATCACCCATGTGGCCTTACCAGACGACACCAAATATGACTACACCAGTCAGTCAGTCAATCAGTCAGTCAGTCAGTCAATCAATCAATCACAGTCAGTCAATCAATCAACCACAGTCAATCAGTCAGTCAATCAATCAATCACAGTCAATCCGTCAGTCAGTCAGTCAGTCAATAAGTCAGCCAAAAGAGTCACCCTCGACACCAAATATGACTACACCAGTCAGTCAGTCAGTCAGTCAGTCAGTCAGTAGAGTCACCCTCTCATCAATGATAAGTACTCTCCACTTGGCCACAAAGTCAACATATGGAATACACTGTCTCGTATGTGACCAGCTGATCTAAGCGGTACAGGTGGCAGAAGTGTGTGAAAGTTTGGCTTTACTGTACTGACATACTTCAGTTGTCCAACGACTTTTATATCTATTTGCATTAGGATCATCAAATATATAAACAGAATATGTATGAAGATCATTTCTCTTGTAGTAATGCATCCAGTAACTGTCTTAAATGTAAGAAAACTTTTGGTTTTAGAGTTATGAAGCATTTCTGATCTCTTATCAATAACTGCTATGGAAATAAGAGCAATTCATCTTATCAAATTGTAATAACTATTTCCAATTATAAGTTTCATTAAAACTAGCTGCATAAACAAAGTAGAAAATAAGACTAAATTTTATAGAAGCAGAAAAATTGGTTTTATTCATCCGAAAACTGAAACTCAAGTAAGTAATAAGTTTATCAGTAGAAAGATCCACTGCAGTAATCCTACTTAAGCGATTAAGTACTGTATAATGGCATGAAAATTACGTATTATTGTTTGATTAAACTTGAAAGGGTAGAGGGGGACCACGACTATACAGAGAGGAGGCGTGAGGTTAAAAAAAAGTTTAAGTGTACGACCAATGTGAATAGCATTTTCATCCCTGACAACACTCCATAACGTGACCAGTTATAGGTGGCATCTTCAACCCTGACATCACTACAGATTAAGACAATTACTGTAGTGCCTACATCCCTGACAACACTACGGAGCAAGACAAGACAGCATAGCAACCTCAGCTCTGACAACACTACAGAGCAAGACAAGACAGCATAGCAACCTCAGCTCTCACAACACTACAGAGCAAGACGAGACAGCATAGCAACCTCAGCTCTCACAACACTACAGAGCAAGACAAGACAGCATAGCAACCTCAGCTCTGACAACACTACAGAGCAAGACAAGACAGCATAGCAACCTCAGCTCTCACAACACTACAGAGCAAGACAAGACAGCATAGCAACCTCAGCTCTGACAACACTACAGAGCAAGACAAGACAGCATAGCAACCTCAGCTCTGACAACACTACAGAGCAAGACAAGACAGCATAGCAACCTCAGCTCTGACAACACTACAGAACACATGGCCAGGTTCACTGTCGTCTTTTCATCTATATATTTACCATGAGTGTGGTTGAGTTTTACCTTGAAAACAAATGAAATACGCAAAACACCTTAACTACCTCTCTAAAACACTCTTAATATTTTCTCCAAAACACTCTTAACCTGCTCTCCATAACAGCCTTTAACCTTCACACTAAAACACCCTTAACCTGCTCTCCAAAACACTTTTAACCAGCTCTCCAAAACACCCTTAACCTTCTCTCCAAAACGCTAACAACGAGCTCTCCAAACTATCATTAACCATCTCCCCAAAACACCCTTAACCAGCTCTCCAAAACGCTAACAACCAGCTCTCCAAACTATCATTAACCATCTTCCCAAAACACCCTAAATCAGCTCTCCAAAACAACGTTAACCTTCTCTCCAAAGCACCCTTAACCAGCTCTACAAATACCCCTAACCTTCTTTCTAAAACACCCTTAACCAGCTCTCCAAAACACCCTTGACTAGCTCTACAAACACCCTTAACCTTCTCACTAAAACATCCTTAACCAGTTCTCCAACATACCATAACCAGCTCTCGACACGTCATGAAGCAGTTCTCCCAACACCAACTTCAGGATCCAGAGATGTGTGTGTCGTGTGTGTGTGTGTGTGTGTGTGTGTGTGTGTGTGTGTGTGTGTGTGTGTTTATGTGTGTCGGTGTGTGTGTGCACGTGTGTGTGTGTGAGAGAGAGAGTGTGTGTGTGTGTGTGTGTGCGTGTGTGTGTGTGTGTGTGTGGCCAGAGGAACAGCAGTGCACGCCACGCCGCTCAGGTACTGATGGTCGACCCACAGGTAACTGGCCACAGTACAGGCGAAGCCCCATCACCCGAGGCTGGCATTACCGACCACCAGTTCACACCTCGGCGCTACGCACCAGCCGACCTCAGCATCACGCCTGGATCCACCCCACGCCCCGGGTGGAAAGGGGCGCCCCATCTGCTGCCCTTCTCTATAACCACCATCCTTTTCCCATCCCTCTCCCTTCTTTCCCTCCTCCATCCCACACATCCCTCTCGTTTCTATCATTGAGAGGTCTCTCTCTCTCTCTCTATCTCTCTCTCTCTCTCTCTCTCTCTCTCTCTCTCTCTCTCTCTCTCTCTCTCTTCGTGCTCTAGCGTGCTCTAGAGAGAGGTAAGAGCTAGTAAGAGTTTACAGAGGAAGACTTGCTTCAGTGGTCGACATATAGAGGTTTTTGAAGAGGTAGTCACTATAGAGAGGTTCTGGTCTTGACAGCCGATATAAAGAGGTTCTGGTCTTGGTGGTCGATTTAGCGAGGTTCTAGTCTTAGTGGTCGGTATCAAGAGGTTCTGGCCTTGGTGTTCGCTATAGTGAGGTTCTGTCCTTGATGGTTGATATAGAGAGGTTATAGCCATTGGTGGTCGATATTAAGTGGTTCTGGCACTGATGGTCGATACTGAGAGGTTCTGGCCGTAGTGGTCGGTATAGTGAGGTTTTTGGCCTTAGCAGTCGATATATGGAGGTTTTTGATCTTGGTGGTTGGTATAGAGAGGTTCTGGCCTTGGTGGTCGGTATAGAGAGGCTCTGGCCTTGGTGGTCGGTATAGAGAGGTTCGGCTCGATTGGCCCTGAGGTGGTTGAGAAGCTGGAGTTGTTTAAGACCTTCCCAGCTCACGATTTGTCTGGCTTTAATAATTACAAATTATCACGACTCATGCATGGTTGGCAAGGACTAATATATATATATATATATATATATATATATATATATATATATATATATATATATATATACACACATATATATATATATATATATATATATATATATATATATATATATATATATATATATATATATATATTCTTTTCTTCCAAACTATTCGCCATTTCCCGTGTTAGCGAGGTAGCGTTAAGAACAGAGGACTGGGCCTTTGAGGGAATATCTTCACCTGGCCCCCTTCTCTGTTCCTTCTCTTGGAAAATTAAAAAAAAAAATTATGAAAGGTGAGGATTTCCAGCCCCCCGCTCCCTCCCCTTTTAGTCGCCTTCTACGACACGCAGGGAACATATGGGAAGCATTCTTTCTCCCCTATCCCCAGGGATATATATATATATATATATATATATATATATATATATATATATATATATATATATATATATATTTTTTTTTTTTTTTTTTATACCTCGTCGCTGTCTCCCGCGTTTGCGAGGTAGCGCAAGGAAACAGACGAAAGAAATGGCCCAACCCCCCCCCCATACACATGTACATACACACGTCCACACACGCAAATATACATACCTACACAGCTTTCCATGGTTTACCCCGGACATTTAACATGCCTTGATTCAATCCACTGACAGCACGTCAACCCCTGTATACCACATCGCTCCAATTCACTCTATTTCTTGCCCTCCTTTCACCCTCCTGCATGTTCAGGCCCCGATCACACAAAATCTTTTCACTCCATCTTTCCACCTCCAATTTGGTCTCCCTCTTCTCCTCGTTCCCTCCACCTCCGACACATATATCCTCTTGGTCAATCTCTCCTCACTCATTCTCTCCATGTGCCCAAACCACTTCAAAACACCCTCTTCTGCTCTCTCAACCACGCTCTTTTTATTTCCACACATCTCTCTTACCCTTACGTTACTTACTCGATCAAACCACCTCACACCACACATTGTCCTCAAACATCTCATTTCCAGCACATCCATCCTCCTGCGCACATCTCTATCCATAGCCCACGCCTCGCAACCATACAGCATTGTTGGAACCACTATTCCTCAAACATACCCATTTTTGCTTTCCGAGATAATGTTCTCGACTTCCACACATTTTTCAAGGCTCCCAAAATTTTCGCCCCCTCCCCCACCCTATGATCCACTTCCGCTTCCATGGTTCCATCCGCTGACAGATCCACTCCCAGATATCTAAAGCACTTCACTTCCTCCAGTTTTTCTCCATTCAAACTCACCTCCCAATTGACTTGACCCTCACCCCTACTGTACCTAATAACCTTGCTCTTATTCACATTTACTCTCAACTTTCTTCTTCCACACACTTTACCAAACTCAGTCACCAGCTTCTGCAGTTTCTCACATGAATCAGCCACCAGCGCTGTATCATCAGCGAACAACAATATTTTATATATATATACATATATATATATATACATATATATATATATATATATATATATATATATATATATATATATATATATATATATACATATATATATATATATATATATATATATATATATATATATATATATATATATATATATTCTTTTCTTTCAAACTATTCGCCATTTCCCGTGTTAGCGAGGTAGTGTTAAGAACAGAGGACTGGGGCCTTTGAGGGAATATCCTCACCTGGCCCCCTTCTCTGTTCCTTTTGGAAAATTAAAAAAAAATAATGAGAAGGGAGGATTTCCAGCCCCCCGCTCCCTCCTCTTTTAGTCGCCTTCTACGACACGCAGGGAATACGTGGGAAGTATTCTTTCTCCCCTATCCCCAGGGATATATATATATATATATATATATATATATATATATATATATATATATATATATATATATATATATATATATATATAATGGCAATAATAATAGTAATAAGAATATGACGGCAGAATGTTCGACTATTTGTTAACTTTTACCTTGTGACGACGGTCCTTTGCCACCACTGGGGTGCGTAGGTCTTGGATGTGTGGGTCTGGAGTGTGTGGGTCTGGAGTGCGTGGGTTTGGAGTGCGTGGGTCTGAGGTGTGTGGGTCTGGGGTGCGTGGGTCTTGGATCTGTGGGTCTGGAGTGCGTGGGTCTGAGGTGCGTGGGTCTGGTATGTAGGTTTGGTGTTCGTAGGACTGGGGTGCTTAGGACTGGGTTATGTGGGTCTGGGGTGCGTGGATCTGGGGTGCATGGGACTTGGGTGCGTGGGTCTGGGATGCATGGGACTTGGGTGCGTGGATCTGGGGTGCGTGAGTCGTGGGTCTGGGGTGCGTGTGACTGCGGTGCGTGTAACCGGGTTGCGTGGGACTGGGGTGCGTGGGTCTGGGGTGCGTGAGACTGGGGTGCGTGGGTCTGGGGTGCGTGGGACAGGGTGCGTGGAACTAGAGTGCGTGGGTCTGGGGTGTGTGGAACCGAGCTGCGTTGGTCCGAGGTGCGTGGGACTGGGGTGCATGGGACTTGGGTGCGTGAGACTGTGGTGCGTGAGACTGGGGTACGCGAGATTAAGGTGCGTGTGACTGGGGTGCGTGAGACTAGAGTGCGTGTGTCTGTGGTGCGTGAGACTGGGGTACGCGAGATTAAGGTGCGTGTGACTGGGGTGCGTGAGACTAGAGTGCGTGTGACTGGGAGGCATGAGACGGATGCGTTTGATTGGGTGCGTGTGACTGGGGGTGCGTGTGACTGGGGGCGCGTGTAACTGGGTGCGTGAGACTGGGGTGCTTCGGTCTGGGATGCGGGGGATTAAGGTGTGTGGGGACGGGGGTGCGTGGGATCAAGATGAGCGTCGAGGCACCACAAGGACTTACAATATAATCAACATTCGCGTCAGAAAGAAAAGGTCTTCCTCCCTTCCCTCCTCCATCCCACCCCAACCGAAAACGCGATTCAGGAGCTCACTAATAATGATAATGGAAGGTACGATAACTCCGTCAGGCTGAGGGAGACAGGAGAACGTGTAACGCTCATGCCAGAGGTACGATGTACCTCCCCCCCTCCCCCCCAACCCACTCCACCCCCTCACGTCCCACAGGGGGGCCGGACGGGAGGCGAGGAGGTGGCGCGCGGCTTCTGGCCCGGCCGACAGTGCTAAGCAACTTTCCACGCCATCCACTTAATTATCACACCTGATAATTACACGCCTCAACCCCAGGCGAGAGCGGACACCTTCCTACAACAAACGCCCCCGCTATAGCATCCACCACTGCATCTTCCAAACATTCTTTTTTTTCTTTTCCTTTCTTTCATCTTCTTCATCTTTGTGTTTTGAACAACTTCTCTCTCTCTCTCTCTCTCTCTCTCTCTCTCTCTCTCTCTCTCTCTCTCTCTCTCTCTTTCCCATCTTTCTTTTTACTCATTTTCTCTTCTTCAGTTCTATACCGAACTGTCTAACTGTGTAAACCCATCTACATCTCCGCTTCTCTGCTTCTATATCGCCGTCTGTCTTTCTATATGTCTATCTTTCGTCTATAGTTTACCTGTGTACATATTCCTTTACACCCGAATTTCTATTATATGATATACACACACACACACATATATATATATATATATATATATATATATATATATATATATATATATATATATATATATATGTATATATATATATTCCTATGAGTCCACAGGGAAAATGAAACACATTTTCCCAAGTGCACTTTCGTGTAATAATCACATCATCAGGGGAGACACAAGGAGAAATATAACAGTCAGTTGATAAACAACGAAGAGACGTAGTTAGGACGCCATTCGGTAAACATGTGATTGTCCAAGACAGACAACAAGCGTATCATAAACTTATTATGTGGACAAGAAGGGGAATTGTTTACAAATTTTATCAACAATAAAGTTATCCAATTTGTATAGACCATCACTAATATTAAGATTATAATTCTTTGTGTATTTGATAATAGAAGATTCAACGATAACTCTCGTGGTATAGGTGTTAGAGTTAATGACTGAGATGGCATTACTTCATATATATATATATATATATATATATATATATATATATATATATATATATATATATATATATATATTCGCCATTTCCTGCGTTAACGAGGCAACATTAAGAACAGAGGACTGACCCTTAGAAAGACTATCCTCACTTGGCCCCCTTCTCTGTTCCTTCTTTTGGAAACATAAGAAAAAAAAAAAACGGGAGGGAAGGATTGCCAGCCCTCTGCTCCCTCCCCTTTTAGTCGCCTTTTACGACACGCAGGGAATACGTGGGTAATATCTTTCTCCCTTATCCCGAGGGATAATCTATATATATATATATATATATATATATATATATATATATATATATATATATATAAAGAAGGTCTCTTGAACACTCTCCACTATAAAGCGACGCAGTAAACATGTACACCAGTCGCTGGTGACGTCAGTAAACCCATCATTTCATTACGGATGTTCAATGAAAGTGAACACAACACGTCTCCTTGGGAGTTCCTTACACACCTCTCCCATCGTGGGACCATCTGGGTGAACCTGTAGCCCAGGCAGGTCTTGTGTGTGTGTGTGTGTGTGTGTGTGTGTGTGTGTGTGTACTTACGAGCAAACATGCTTCCCAGGATCGTGGGTTGAGAGGGGCAGGTCGGTCGGCAGTAGGACTAGAGAAGGATGGTGGAGGGTTTGATGAGGGAGGGAGGGAGTGGCCAGCTATAGCGTGGGAAACACAATCAACCATCAATGTGGTGTTGAACTCGGATGGGTCGGGCAGTAGATGGAGTCTGAGGCTTTGTCCTGTGTGTTGCCTGTGACCTGCTGCTCGTATGGTATTAATTACGCCTTCTCTAGGGCCTCCTGCAGCACTCAGCAAGCCTGCCACGTCCACTGGTCAAGTGTGGTGATGATGTCCCACACGCACCTCACTCCTGATAAGCCAGAACAGGATTATCAAAGAGCAAGTGTTCAGTGTCGTCAGCATGCAGGCTGCATCTTGGGCATGGAAGGTCTGGTAATATGATGAATCGGTATTTGCAATGTTCTAGAGTTGGATGGTGTCTAGAACACAAGACGAGAAAGAATACATAATACGTACATGCCTGGGGAGTGCAGTTTCAGACGGCTTTACGTGTAGTGGAGTTTAGAACTGGACTGGGACGGCAGCTGTACAGTGCCTTTCGACTTATCATGGTGTGTATATATATCTTTTGGGTGTGTTTCTTTAGGGGAGGAGGGTTCTGCGAGCTTATCGCTGTTGCAATAAGCTGAGAGCTGAGAACATTAAGCGAGTTTCTATTGGAAGTATGTATATGTATGTATATCTATTACTGATATATCATTACCCCACAAGAACCTATTTCCAGGACCTCCCGTTGCTTCAAGGTTGCGCTGCTTCCACTTAGCAGGGAAATGATGAACTGTACTACTCCATTTCGTCCACAGACGATGACACAGCCTCAACGAAGGTGACTTTTCACCTACGACGTAAACACAGACATGCGGAGTCCTGTAACACACACACACACACACACACACACACACACATTGGAGAAGATTAACCAGCTTCGAGGAGCACATTTGGTTTTATCAGTTCACGTTTCGCGTTAATGTAGTGGCCAGTAGCTCATCACACACCGATCTGGTAACACTGGAGTCCCTCCCTCCTGGCCTACAGCACCAAACTCACTACCATAACAACGAGGTAACACAAGAGTTATTGCGAGTTTTAGATACGTTAGGTTGGGTTTAGAGGAAAACCGTCTATTTGTCTCATATATATATTGTAAAGTTGGTATATCTAATTCTGAACAGCAGAATAATTTATTCTCGATTAAGAAATACTTTGCCTCCGTTGATTTGATACAAGTCACGTTTTAATGTATCTTATATAAGGTAGGATTGTGAGACATTATTAATATTTCTTTATTCTTTCTTATTAACTCATTCCACTGAGCTTTATATATATATATATATATATATATATATATATATATATATATATATATATATATATTTTTTTTTTTTTTTCTTTTTTTTTTGCTTTGTCGCTGTCTCCCGCGTTGGCGAGGTAGCGCAAGGAAACAGACGAAAGAAATGGCCCAACCCACCCCCATACACATGCCTTGATTCAATCCACTGACAGCACGTCAACCCCGGTATACCACATCGCTCCAATTCACTCTATTCTTTGCCCTCCTTTCACCCTCCTGCATGTTCAGGCCCCGATCACACAAAATCTTTTTCACTCTATCTTTCCACCTCCAATTTGGTCTCCCTCTTCTCCTCGTTCCCTCCACCTCCGACACATACATCCTCTTGGTCAATCTTTCCTCACTCATTCTCTCCATGTGACCAAACCATTTCAAAACACCCTCTTCTGCTCTCTCAACCACGCTCTTTTTATTTCCACACATCTCTCTTACCCTCACGTTACTTACTCGATCAAACCACCTCACACCACACATTGTCCTCAAACATATATTCAATGAACATTTTACACTATTTGCTTTGAAGAGAAGCTCATAATGTATATATCACAGGCGTACTATCCTTTCTTTATGGGATCTGATGATGTCAGTTGTTATTACCGAAACGTGAGACAATATGACCAAACATGCTCAGTCTTGGTTAGTCTTTTCATATTAAAACTGCATTTTCCAAACAACAGATTCACTACTAATATATATATATATATATATATATATATATATATATATATATATATATATATATATATACCCAAGAACTCGAGGTTGCGCTACTTCCAACAGCAGTGAAATATAGACTCCTTTCGAGTGATAAAATTCCATGACGAGAATGTTCTCCCTCTTGACAATGGACGCAGCTGCAGCCTCGCTCCCTCATCCAAAAACAGACAGCTCATAGGTTTTATCTATTTGAAGAACAGTCTCACTTGTTCACATCCATTCTGTGGCTTACATGTATAAAGCACTGAAGCTATAGTCCCTGTCCACATCTAGACTCCACAGACGGTTCTTCGGTTTTAGCTTACATTTCATTGACAGCGCGTCGCTCCCTGTACACCACAACGCTTCAATTCTCTCTATTCCGTCCATTTCTGCCACCCTCCACATATCCTTCTAGTCTCCTTCTTGATCTCTCACTCTTTGCTCCTTCCACTCGATAGATATATATCCTCTAAAGCAATCTCTCTTCGCTCCTTTCCATATATATTTAAATTGTTTCAGTTCTCTCAATCATACTGTTTACCACGACACCTCTCTCATACACTGTCATTTCTTACTTGGTCAGTCCTCGTCACACTCCATTCCGTTACCATATACAGAAAACTCACGAGTGTTTGATCTTATTTTCATTATTTCTCAGCTAAGCATGACAGAGCTAAACTATCATCATTCCGGTCAATGTTCCTTCGGTCATCCCGTTTATGCAGTCCGGAATTTATTGTTGATGAGACTGAGATGATATACCCTATTGGATCCAAGTTAAATTATCCTAGATCTTTCATTGATAAATCTCTCAAGTTGGCAAAGAAAACATTTTATAGAGTTAAACCCAAACCTCTCCTTGATACCTAGACTCTTTTAGTTCTCCCTTTTAGTGATTATTCTACATTGCTTCCCAAGTTGCTTAAATCCCTTAATGTAAATGTAACCTTCAGCAATAAAGAATATCGTGATAAAAAACTCACTAAAAGATTCTGCGGTCTGTGTTTACAGAATCCCTTGTAAAAGCTAGTAAGGATCTTTATGTTAGACTTAAGCAACAGAAACATAGTATACGAACAGGACAGAATCAAATGCTTTGTTTAATCATGTTCAAAATTATGACCATTGTATTGATTGAAGTAACGCTAATTCAGTTATTAACCATAAGTCCTTTACCACGAAAAATATTATTCTATCAAGTATCACTTACACAAAAAAATTGTAACGCTAATGCCAGTGAATGTCAATACAACTGGATAGCTTTATCGTTGATATAATTTGTAAACAGTTCTCTGTCCTTTCCACATATTAAACTTTAGGACAGGCATGATGCCAGACCCGAACACCACCATCAGGTAACACTTGTTTACCAATGGCGTCTTACCTAAGTCTCTTCCTTGCACATCAACTGACTGTTCTATGTCTTCTGTCTCATTCTTGTATGTCCCCTGACAATGTGATCATTGCATGAAAGTGCACTTGGAACTTATCGTGTTTCATTTTCCTCGTGGTTATCAGCAAATTACACACACACACACACACACATATATATATATATATATATATATATATATATATATATATATATATATATATATATACACTCTTTTTTTTCCTCTCATACCCCTGCTTGGAAGTGACCATATATATATAATCCCTGCAGACCATGAGTGTGGAGAATCTGACCCGAATGGCTGGAAGGAACCTGTACCTCAACACCGGCTGGCGTTGAGACCTGTGTCTGGTAACGAGACCAGTAACGGAGGCCACACATACACGGATAGGTAACGGAGGAAGGGCTAGTGTTACCATACTGACGTTAAGACATGAAGCAGACGCACTAGGAGCAGCACAAGTAGCAGAGTTTCACGAATACAACACCTGCTGTCCTTTTCCTTATGGCGAGAGAGAGAGAGAGAGAGAGAGAGAGAGAGTGTGTGTGTGTGTGTGTGTGTGTGTGTGTGTGTGTGTGTGTGTGTGTGTGTGTGTGTGGTGAGAGGTATGCTTGCTGTTTATATTCGTAAGTTGTTTCAGAGATGCCTGGCTGTTGGCCCAGATCGCAACCTCCACTTCGCGAGCGCCATCCGAGAAAGATAAGAGAGAAAAATCTTCATAAATATAAGAGTTCTCGAGGAGGGCAGATGTCCTTTGGGGGCAGGAACCAACATTTATACGGGACATTTATCAGCGTTGTACTCCACGGTAGACTCCAACTCCACCCATCTAAGGTTTTAAACCTAAAAAAGAAAACAAAATCATCCTCCTGCTATTTCCTAAAGGCTCAGACACCTCGTTTCTCCACGTGTTGGACAACAGGATGTGTACGTCAGGAGAACAGCCATGGAGGAAATATATATACCAAAACACTCGACTCTGGAGATTAACCAACACCCTCTCTCGACGAGATGATGAGAGACAGTTCTCCTACTGGGCTGGAGTGGTGAGCGGGACAAGGATTACAGTTTCTCAACTTGCTCTTTCCCCTCACTACCAAAATGTAGTCAAAAGGTAATCATATGAGACTGTGCAACATGTGATCAGTTCCCACCCTTGGGTTGTTACAAGCGGCTTGAGGCTGGCTCGCTAATTTACCAAACCCATTTTTGTTTTCCAATTCAGGCACTGACCTCGCCAGTACCACGACCATAACTACTTTCTCTTTTCAATCAATTCTCTCCTCCAACACCATTTGCTGGAGGGCAGTCCATGGGAAGGACATATAAATAGAAGACCTGATGGTCTGTGGCGAGGTGGTCTGTGACGAGGTTATCTGCTGGAGGACAGTGCATGAGAAGGCCAGATAACAAAAGACCTGGTGGTCTATGAGGAGGTTATCTGCTAGAGGACTGTACACGAGCAGGACAGATAACAGAAGACCTGATGGTCTGTGAGGAGGTTATCTGCTAGAAGACAGTACACGAGAAGGACAGATAACAGACGACCTGACAGACTGTGACCAGGTTATCTGCTGGAGGACAGTCCATGAGAAGGAAAGATAACAGATCACAGATAACATTAGAGAATAGTGGAAAATACAACGTGGTGAAGTCTTAATAAACACTAGAGAGGGGAAAAAAAAGGCAAATAAGTGAACTGACGCAACGTAAAGAAAGAATATAATAAAGATATGTAAAAAGCGAGGGATGAAACTTTAGAATCACAAGAAAAATCATTTGGGACGAATGAAATCAGAAGTTAAGAAACTTCGCAAAAAAGACTGATGATGAAGGGACGTGAACACACAAGACATACGTACAAGATGGATAAAGAAAACGAAAAGTAAATTACAAGAGCCAATAATAATAAAGAGAAAATCGAATGGAACAACAACACCGAATTCAAGATGACGAACGGAGATACCCAAGACGTGCGCTGCCATTTCGTGCGCCAGGAGTCCACCCGCCATGGTGAGCAGGTCTCTTTTAATTAACACTAAGTACAGCCTAGTCTGGCTGATAACAGAGGAAGGCGTATTAATTACACCTCCCTATACTAATTCCAACTTATGATATAAAACAATCCCTCGTTTCCAGGCCATATTAAACGGTGAGGTGGTTCTATTTTTTTCCTGTATTTCTTAACGTGCGGCAGTTTACTAGCGACCAGTCTTAACAGCGATTATTATTATTTTTTGTTTCATAGGCGAAGTTGTTTATGTTGATCGCATACTGGAAGAATATGATTATATACAGGTATGTATATATGTATGTATGTTTAAAGCATTATATATATATATATATATATATATATATATATATATATATATATATATATATATATATATATATATATATATATATATATATACTTTTTCACCCAATACTTGATATTATATATATATATATATATATATATATATATATATATATATATATATATATATATATATATACTTTTTCACCCAATACTTGACCGCCATTTCCTACGTAAGCAGTAGCGTCTAGAACAGACAAAGAAAGGCCATGTCAGCGCACACTCAGTCACTAGCTGTCATGTGTACTGTACCGAAACCACAGCTCCCTTTCCACATCCTGGCTCCACACACCTTCCTATGGTTTCCCTTAGGACGCTTCACATACCCTGGTTCAGTCCACTGACGGCACGTTGACCCCTGTGTACCACATCGTTCCAATTCACTCTTTACCGCGCACGCCTTTCACCTTCCTGCATGTTCAGGCCCTAGTCACTCAGAATCTGTGTGGCAGCCAGGTTTGATTTTCGCGGTATTCTGGTGAATAGTTTACATCAGATATCAGGTGCACATTTACATGACTGATATATATATATATATATATATATATATATATATATATATATATATATATATATATATATATACACAGACCGGTAATAGCTTAGGAGACGACTAAAAAGCCTCATCTTCCCTGACCAGAGTGTGAGCAGCAGTGTTTCCACCTGGTGAGGATGTGTGGCGCGTCAGCGAGATGCGGGAATCAACAGCAGTGGTTATGGAGGAAGTGTTGTGCCACGCTCATCGTGGCCTGGAGGTAGCTAGCTAGCTGCCTGGCCGGCACACGGATGTACCCGGGTTCGATTCTCGGGGTTTGGTTGTAAATAGTTTACATCAGATATCATTTGTATATCACACTGTTGATTATATATATATATATATATATATATATATATATATATATATATATATATATATATATATATCCCCTTAATAAGTCATCCTAAATCGTGTGCAATAGAGATAGTTTACTGAACGTCGCTCAACATAATTAGACTCGTTTCTGAAGTCAGCTGAACTAGTATTTCGGGAAAAAGAGACAGACGCTGATCTATACACATCAAGTCTTTAATTTCTCTTCTTCTATATACATTATCTCTTTAATCTGGTTGATGTACATTATCTTCGTATGATCAAGCGGAAGAAAATGGCTAAATGTTGTATAATACGGTGGAGGAAAACTGATCTGCCTTACCCTGGGTGTGCTCTCGGGCTTTTAATTACCCACGACTAATTATTAATGTAAATTGATCTTTGTAAATCACGAAGAAATGGGGAGACGTGATGGTGTCTTTTCACGCCATCTTATCTCGCCACCAGGAACTAATCTTGACATTTACAGGCCATCAGTAAATGATTTACACTCTGCTTGGGGAAATACATTCGACTTGGATTATTCTTTTCCTTTTCTTTATTCTAAACTGATCAAGGGAGCTGTTGGGGTGTGTGTATACGAACACCAGTGGCTAGACTTGAGGTATGTGCTTATGACATACCACACGAAGGGGTAGGGTCGAGCTTACACTAACGGTTATATCGGTGGTATGTGCTTATGACATACCAGATGAAGGGGGTTGGGTCGAGCTTACACCAATGGTTATATCGGTGGTATGTGCTTATGACATACCAGATGAAGGGGGTTGGGTCTAGCTTACACTAATGGTTATATCGGTGGTATGTGCTTATGACATACCACACGAAGGGGTAGGGTCGAGCTTACACTAATGGTTATATCGGTGGTATGTGCTTATAACATACCAGATGAAGGGGTTGGGTCTAGCTTACACTAATGGTTATATCGGTGGTATGTGCTTATGACATACCACACGAAGGGGTAGGGTCTAGCTTACACTAATGGTTATATCGGTGGTGATTTGGTTTAGACAAATACTATCTTCGTATCAAAGGACTTCCATGTGTTGTCTTCCCCTCACAGCACGGGACAGAACGCCACACAACAGAAGAATCTACAAACGCGTTGTTGTTTTGTGATATCACGACACCATAGATTCATTTCAAAACCTAACATTGACGAGAATAAATGCCTACGTCACTTCGGATACCCTTCGTATGGTACTCTTACTGAGTAAATATATATATATATATATATATATATATATATATATATATATATATATATATATATATATATATATATATAATACTTAACCGCCGTCTCCCGCGTTAGCAAGGTAGCGCAAGGAAACAGACGAAGAATGGCCCAACCCACTCACATACAGATGCATATACATAAACGCCCACACACGTATATATATATATACATACACAGACATGTACAATTATACACATGTACATATCCATACTTGCTGCCTTCATCCCTTCTCGTCGCTATCCCGCCAGGCAGCACTAGGAACAGATAAAAAAAAGGCCACATTCGTTCACACTCAGCTCCCTTTCCACATCCAGACCCCGCACACCTTTCCATGGTTTACCTCAGACGCTTCACATGCCCTGGTTCAGTCCATTGGCAGCACGTCGACCCCGGTATACCGCATCGTTTCAATTCACTCCATTCCTTGCACGTCTTTCACACTTATGACATAATATATATATATATATATATATATATATATATATATATATATATATATATATATATATATATATATATATATATTGGAAAGGATCACAATTTTGGGCGTGATCAAGATATTACTATGAGTCCACGGGGAAAATGAAACACGAAAAGTTCCCAAGTGCACTTTCGTGTAATAATCACATCATCAGGGGAGACACAAGAGAGAAATATAACAGTCGGTTGATATACATCGAAGAGACGAAGCCAAGATCGAACCCGGGACCCCTGTGCAACAGGCGGGAGCGCTACCGCTAGGCTATGATTGCCCTCTAATAGGGAAAAGACTATTTGAATACTATGTACTCGAATACCCTTCGTCTCACTTTAGTGAGCAACGGGGTCTACACCGGTCATTTCCCATCAGGCTCACACAACCAGCAGATAAAATGCTATATGCTGGCTGTGTGACCCTAATAGGAAATGACCGGTGTAGACCCCGTTGCTCACCAACGTGAGATGAAGGGTATTCGAGTACATAGTATTCGAATAGTCATTTCCCTATTAGGGGCGCTCATAGCCTAACGGTAGCGCTCCCACCTGTTGTACAGGGGTCCCGGGTTCGATCCTGGCTGTGTACTATGAAGGCGCGCGTTCATATGCACTTTGTTCGTACATATATATATATATATATATATATATATATATATATATATATATATATATATACATATATATATATATATATATATATATATTTTGTGCCAGCTGGAGAGGACGAACGGACGAAGGAATGAATCATCGGACGAATGGGACGGCGGACCAACAGACCAACGGCCCGAAGGACCTAACAGACACAGGGTTTAACGGTAGAAAAGGCTGACAGATGAACATACCAACAGATGAAAGGTCTAACTGATGGACTAAACGCACTCACCGACAAACGAATCATCAGACAAACGAACGCGAGAATGAACGAACAGGAGAAGGAGCACTCGAGACGAACGGGTCGTGGAAGTGACTCAACTAACTGATGAATGACAGAACTAACATGGCACCACCTTCCCTCCTCCTCCTCCTCCCTCTCCCTCCCCTCTCCCATGTCCCCTAGTGGGGGGGGGGGGGGTACTCCCTTTCCCTTCACCCTCCCGTCCCCTTTCCACCCCGCTCCTCCTGTCCCTCCGTGGGGTCCCACAAGGTGAGGGCAATGCACCCGCGCAGATTTCTACCGAAGAAGAACTTCCGCACTTTACTCGGCTGCCAGTAACCTCAGCTCGCGAACTCCAGCAATGTTCTAAATCAGCCAATCAGACGCCCCGTTCACGTTATGGGGTTAGATGGTCCATGAGAGCTTGGAAATCACTGTTCTACAAGGGGTATTTGGGGATCCCGTCGGGCATTGATACTCAGTCGGGTTTCTTGGATTGTTTTCTTACTCCCGCTCTCTGGAGGAAAAGAAAACGGGATAAGCAGGGGAGACTCAGATCCACTGCATCCGTGGCATACAGAGTGTGGGTACCATGTCTCTATCTGGGAAATCGTCGAGTCTCAGGAGCTGTATAATACACGGCCACTGCCGGTGTTGGTCATATACTATGGGGGAGGGAAATGGTAGTCTTTAAGGGAGGCGAGTAGAGCCCAGGTGCATTGTTCCTGTTCTGGACACTATATCCAACTCACCATCGCTCAACTGCTGGCATACACTGACACTATTATCTCGACTACTTACCTACACTGACACTATCCACTCGACCTAGCGCAACATGAAGTCCAGGTCATTTTCCACCGACGACAGATCGAGCCCCAGTATTCATCTCGTTTGTACAAAACGTACACAAACACCAACTACCGTATTTCTAAAGCACATGACAAGTCCCTGATGCGATAAACTTTTCATTCGTAAGGATCATATCATTTAATCTATGGCAACTAACAGCTTCAGTTCGTATTTTGTCTCGTGGTTGTTCGTGAATCAGTTTCGTTGGCTTTTCGAAGCCAGCAGAGGCGACCCAGTGGGACATTTCGTGACTGGGGCCCCACATTGAGATCAGGTGATAGATGGATATCATCACATTTGTGATAATTACTCCGTAAATTATCTAAAGTGATAATTAAAAGTCGTATGTCATAAGGTTACTTGGATGAATCGCCAAAATGCATAGAATAAGGTAATCCGAAACTTTAGTGAACCTGATTTCCAAAAATAAAGTAGAATATGTTTATATAAGTTTAATGTATTTACGGGCACGCCTGGGGTTAGCCCTTATAGGTTTGAGTCCTGGTCACGTCAGTCGGTCCACAGGCAAGCTAGCTGTTCATCCTACCCCCTCGGGGCTGCTCGATAAATTGGGTACCTGACTTAGACTAGAATATATATATATATATATATATATATATATATATATATATATATATATATATCGTTAATGAAATAGTCTTCATTGGGGCATTCATCTCTCCCCACCCTCCCATGTAAACAAAAATTAATCCCGCCCCAGAATAAGAAAGGTGCATGTGGTCTCGGACGTGGCACGGGATCCATATGCTTTCAGTCCGTCCCTTGTAGATGGGAAAGATGAGTAAAGATAACACGTTAAAAGGGAGCCATTAGATAACCAATTATAATTACATAAGCGATTATAATCATATCTGGGCAAGCTCATGATATACTGCCACTAATAATCTTTGATCATCTGCACTCACTTTATAAGCTCTGCATCCACTTAACACTGTACTACCAATCATAATTAAGTAACATCACACATTCAGTGGCATGTGATATACTTAACACTGTACTACCAATCATAATTAAGTAACATCACACATTCAGTGGCATGTGATATACTTAACACTGTACTACCAATCATAATTAAGTAACTTCACACATTCAGTGGCATGTGATATACTTAACACTGTACTACCAATCATAATTAAGTAACATCACACATTCAGTGGCATGTGATATACTTAACACTGTACTACCAATCATAATTAAGTAACTTCACACATTCAGTGGCATGTGATATATTTTTTTCAAAGCATTACTTCTTTGACTTAGTATCCACCGGAGCACTGGATTCGAACCCCGGCTTTCCCATTACCCACCTAAGCACGGAATTCGAACCCTTGGTATCCAAGGATTCATTTGAACACGAGACTCGAACCCCGGCTGTTTCAGGACTCACCTGAACCCAGGATTAGAACCTCGGCTGTTTCAAGATTCACCTTAGCACGGGGTTCGAACTCTAGGTGTCCAAGGATTCATTTGAACACGGGACTCGAACCCCGGCTGTTTCAGGACTCACATGAACCCAGGATTCGAACCCCGGCTGTTTCAAGATTCACCTTAGCACGGGGTTCGAACTCTAGGTATCCCAAGACTCATTTGAACATGGGAGTCGAACCCCGGTTGTCTTAGGACTCACCTGAGCACGTGATCCGAACCCCAGCTGTAACAGGACTCGCCTGATACAGGCATCGAACCCTGGCTGACTTAAAACCCTGTTGTCCTAAGACTCAGCTCAGCTCATGATCGAACCCCAGACACACACTTACCAGGAAGCAACTTGGGTCGACTTACCATCAGTTTTACGTGCGAGAAACAACCTTATGCGACTATCACACTCTGGCGCACTTTACATTCAATTAAGTATTATATGTGCACAACATCACGCACTTATATAATACTCAGAAACTTACATACGATTCACTAATAAGCGCTGTACAACCTCGTCTACTTATAACACTTAAATATGAAATGGGTTTCCAAGACCAGTTGTAACTAATTTATAACCTCATGTACTTACGATAATTATGATAAAAGTCTTCACCATAAGTAGTAATTACTGTATAGCTTCCTTATAATACTTAAATATGACATAACCACTTATAGTAACAAAAGTTTCATAACCTCATCTACTTATAATCTGAAGCGTCTTGTACTTTTAAGTATGAGAAGTAAGGAGGTGAGTGATGGCCGACACTACCCATCTGCACCAGTATTAACCTCACACACCCTACACTCCTCATTCCTCACTACTCACACCGACCTATCACGCAGTTCCTCACTGTCATTGGGACCTGTTTGGCTTGGCCCGCCCGAGTGTGTGTGTGTGTGTGCTATGCCCTTAAAACACCTGTGGTCTATATACTTGGACGACCAATATATATATATATATATATATATATATATATATTTTTTTTTTTTTTTTTTTATACTTTGTCGCTGTCTCCCGCGTTTGCGAGGTAGCGCAAAGAAACAGACGAAAGAATGGCCCAACCCACCCACATACACATGTATATACATACACGTCCACACACGCAAATATACATACCTATACAACTCAATATACATATATATATATATATACACACACAGACATATACATATATACACATGTACATAATTCATACTGTCTGCCTTTATTCATTCCCATCGCCACCTCTCTACACATGGAATAACAACCCCCTCCCCCCTCATATATATATATATATATATATATATATATATATATATATATATATAGGATTGAAAGAGACTGGATATAGAACAAATATAGAGCTAATTCCACATACGTTCCTTTGTCTTGTATACGATACGCGGCGTTACCGGACTCCACCTACATATGGTTATGCCGCGAGTGAAAAGCCACCTTACAGCGAGGCTTTATCATCATCAATGGACGAAATGAAGCACGGGTCTCACTGCAGAACTCATCTCATCTCCATAGAACACCGTCCTTTCTCTGCTCCTAATTGCAGCGCAGCCTAGAAACTGCAAAATGACAATCGACAAGGAATGGACACTTTTGGACGAAGAAAAGAGACATGAGATGAGTGAAAGGAGACGTGATCAGCGCGAATGTAAAGATCATATCAGAGATCAGAGGCGTGGAGACCAGGGCACCTGAAGATGTGGACGCAAGAGCTCTGAGGAACCTGGTGGAGTGGGAGGCTATGCCACCAGAGAACATATCCCTCCAGGACGCGTAAGGGATATGGAGGGAGGATGGATGAAACGGAGGCATTCGTGCAGAGAGAGAGAGAGAGAGAGAGAGAGAGAGAGAGAGAGAGAGAGAGAGAGAGAGAGAGAGAATGATGATCCCTCGACAGCTGCCAATAGCTTACAGACAGTCTTAAGTGTGACACTGGACAGTAGTTACCCAAACTAGACACCCTAGCTGACCCAGACCTTCCCTACGTTACCTACGTCGGACACTACGTCTCTGCTTTGTTGCTCTCCACCAACGCAGGTGGACGATCACTACCAGCAGGCCTCGCCCAGCACTCTGGCCTCCTCTGTGTGTTCCGGGTCAGGGACAAAGGAGGTACTTTTACTCAGGAATGGAGATGCAGTTCGCTTTGTGATATGTATCGTACGTTGTCAGAGAGAAAAGGTAGGCAAAAGCAAGGGAGCTATAAACGGTATGTCGCTGTGGGGTGAGGCTGTGTGAGAGTGAGGCTGGGTCCCCCATAGCCAGGGCTGTGTGTGTGTGTATGTGTGTGTGTGTGTGTGTGTGTGTTGAGGAAGAAGCAGCAACAGTTACACGCAAGTTGGGAACTTTAGAATAACTATAATGGCTAAGGCAGACACAACACTGAGAGGCAGCGGCAGTTTCTAAGTGGTTACGAGCAACAAGATGATCAAACTAGGAAAGAAATATTTTACAAAGATTCATTAGAAATAGGTTCAGAGAGCCAGGAGATAAAGTGAAGGATGACTCAAACCTTACTCGAGCGAGACTATGCTTTGCCATCCATTTCTCCTTCTGATTTTAAGGAGACTTTTTTTAAGTTTCTTAAGTAGTGTTAAGGGCAGACCACCTCACTAGGACCTGGGGTCTCTGTGGTCTGTATGTCTATGTAACTCCTGGATCTCTCTCTCTCTCTCTCTCTCTCTCTCTCTCTCTCTCTCTCTCCAAGGCCACCTCGCTTGGACCTTGGGGTCTCTGTGGTCTGTGTACCTATGTAACTCTTGTCAGGGACCTTTTGGCCAAGTATTTGGACATAGTTTGAAAAAAAAAAAAGAAGGCTGAGGAGCCTGAGTTGGAGGACCTGACCCCTCAAGGTTCAGGACTTCGTTACAGACACTACTGAGGACAATGTAGATCTTAGTCAAGGTGTAACATACAAGGTGGGTCGAGGCAGATCAGAGGAGATCCTAGGCAGGATGCTGAAGGATGTGATGGTGGGACTCCTGCCTACGTAGGATGCTAGAGAATTGATGGCGTCTCTAGGACTGAAGATGTACATTTACATAGATTTATAGAGTAGATGTAGTGGTCAAAAGAGCCTTGATGGGGGAAGGGCCAACAACTTGCATCTATATAGGGTCGGCTCGACATAATCAGGAAGGGTTACTGAACAAATCAAAAGATTAAATTAGAACTGAATTAGGTCAGTCGGATCCAGGCACCAGTCATCCAAGTCTGGAAAAGATTGATGTGTGGACACCGATGAAGACTAGGTCAGGTCAGGTCACTCCAGCTGGGGGACGTCTAGAGGCCAAGTGCAACACATGTGACCACCACCAAGTGACGCCTCAGTCAACACCCCACACCAACAACGTTTAAGCTTATTTCTAGGATCAGGAATGTGTTGCATCTTAAGATCTTGGCCATCAGCTAAGTAAAGCTTTTCCCCAGAACGTCTTAAAAGACGTCAGCAGTGGCGGCCGGTGAGACCCGGGTATGTCTCTCTCTCTCCTGTAGAAGGCGCTAATGGGTTCTTAGTAAGATGTGCGTCGTGTTGGGCCGTTATTTCAGGGTCGTATTACCAACATGTTTACCAGCGACCTCGATGAAATATAAACAAAAATGTCACGCCCCCCCCCCTCAACCTAAGTTGCTGTGTTTAGGGGTGTGTGGGTGGGTAAGGGTTTGGGGGGGAGAGATGGTTGATGGAGATCCACAATGGCCATAATAGAAAGAAAAGGATATATTCCATTAGTAAAGTAGCCAGTCCCTTTCCAAAGAAGTGTCAACACTCCCCCCTGCTACCTACCCTGGCAATAGCCTTGGGCACGTAGGAGCCACGAGAAAGACTACCCAAAATCATAACACTAGGACTCTCCCTCACACTCCTGCTGTGATGATAAATAGATGATACAGAATTACTGAATTAAAAAAAGAAAAGAGGAGAGATGACGACCACGTATGGAAGACATAATTCCTCATCTCCGTAGTACCGTAAGTCGTTAAAGAGGGTTGGATCACCTAACCCGCCATGCTCAACTGGATATACACAACCACAGGAACTCATACACAACTAATACAGGGGAACTAATGTAACTCCAGGGCTGCGCTTCACTCAGTAGCAGGGACAGGATGGAGTCCTCTGTAGGAAATTAGTTCTTGGACGAGAGTGTCATCTGTTTGGACAACTGACATAGATACGGTCTTGCCAGTGTGGTGGTTTTTCATTCGCAGTATAACCTCAAGCAAGTGGAGTCCGGTAGCATATATATATATATATATATATATATATATATATATATATATATATATATATATATATATATATATATATATATATATATTGGACAATCGCATGTTTACCAAATGTCCTAGCTGCGTCTCTTCGTTGTATATCAACTGACTGTTATAGTTCTCTCTTTTGTCTCCCCTGATGATGTGATTACTACACGAAAGTGCGCTTGGGAACTTATCGTGCTTCATTTGCCCCATGGACTCATAGGAATATATATATATATATATATATATATATATATATATATATATATATATATATATATATATATATATATATATATATATACACGCTTGTTTATCTACTTATTCAACCCATGCTTTGTCCAGTCATCAGCGCCATCAATGGACTAAACAATACCAAAGGATTATTTTCAAAACCAAATTTCAAAGTGACTTTGAAAAAGGTGACCCCTTGTGACTTTGAAAGTCCGTCTAGCGGTGTGTGGCAACTCAACCACTGTTACCATACCACGATCACCAACACACCCACCTCCCCCTCACACCAACCAACAGTGTTGCCATACCGCGTTCACCTTCCACCAGTGTTGCCACACGGTGTTCACCCAAGCGGCAACAAAAAGTAAACACACACACTGTAATTACCGCGTGTGAGAAGATCATTAGATAATTACCTGATATCACACCCGATTACCAGGGCCACAACCGCCCTCCTAATGGGGGTGAGGTTACCCCCAACACAGCTAGCCAGTGGCTTCCCACCCCACCACACGTGAATGGGGAGGATTCGCCAACATTCTCTCCTGCAATGCAGGTCCTCTCCAACACTCTCCTGGGAGGGAGGTGTGTGGAATTCTCCACCATCAATGCTACTGTGTATGCTCGCCAACACTGCAGTGACGGGAAGCAGGGCCTCGCCAACATTGCTATGTGGGGTTGTGAGGGCTCTCCAACACTGCTGTGAGGGCTCTCCAACACTGCTGTGAGGGGTTGTGAGGCCTCTCCAACACTGCTGTGAGGGGTTGTGAGGGCTCTCCAACACTGCTGTGAGGGATTGTGAGGGCTCTCCAACACTGCTGTGAGGGATTGTGAGGGCTCTCTAACACTCACATCCCCGGCAAAGTTTTGAGGGAATTAGGGCCTCCCAACGATACTCTCTCCAACACTTGTGAAAGATCCCCAACACTCTATGTTGGGGTTTGAGAGCTCTCCAACACTATGATGAGGGGGTATTAGGGTTTCTCCAACACTGCTATGAGGGGTTGTGAAGGTTCCTCACCACTGCCGTGAGGGATTATGAGGGCACGCCATCAGTGACCTCTCCAACATTGCTGTGCGAGGGTGAGAGATTCCCCACCACAGTTTCCTTCAACAGCACCCTCTCCAACATCACTAATCACCTCACACTCGCTACTCATGACCTCATTTTTATACCTTCTCATTTCCCCACCTTAGTTCTTAATCCCTTCCTGATACTCATCATTCATCCCCTCATACTCTCTCCCTCATTCATTTCTCCTACACTCTTTCATTCTTCTTTCAGTATCATCTTCATTCATTTTCCCTATACCCATCCTCATTCTTCTATCCATATCTTCCCTCATCTCCCCACAATACTCCTCATTTATCTCGCAAACTTCCGTTAATAGTCATCTCGATACTCCTCATTCTTGTGCAGTACTTATCCTCATTCCCAATCCATGTTCGTCTCCCAGTATAATATTCTCTCCACATTTCTCTACCTCATATTCTTACCAATATGTCTCCCAAACTTATTCTCATCTCTCTCCCCCAATATTCCTCCTCATTTTCCTCCCCATGATCTTCCTCACTCCTTTCACTCACATTCCTCTTTATTCTGGTATTTGCAATTCTCTCCACCACACACCATCACTCATTATCTTTCTCAGTACTCCTCGCTCCCTCCCCACAGTCCTCTCATTCCTCACACTCTCCTCATACTCTTCCTCATTCTCCTCAACACGTAACTCACACGAATCTTTTGTTCTTCACAACTCTAGGTTCTCCAGCCGGTGAGCACTACATGCTATCCCTGCCATTTGGCAAAAATCTAAGTAAGTAGTAGGTATATAAATTCATAAGGAAGTAATTAAGGCAGCAATCTTGCTTATCGTTATAATTATTCTTCGTTTCTTCCTTGTCATCCTTGCCGTTCCCTTCTACACAGTTCTCCTCCTCTTTTTCCTCCGCCTCCTCTTTCTCCTCTCCACTTCGTATCCCTTCTCTTCCTCCTCCTCTCTCCTCCTCCCTCCTCTTCTCCTCTTATGAAGATAGACACAAGGGGACAGAGCAAAGGAACCCATGTGGGATCACAAGTCAATGTTCATTTTTTGCCTCCAGAGAACTCGTATTTCATTTCGCATTCCTGCTCCTCCTACGGGATGTAGCGCAAGAAAGGAGACAGGGTACACAAAAGACCTCCAGGGCCCGAGGGTCACCCCCACTAACTGAAATATATCACAGGTCACACGTGAGGGACGTGTTTAGATGATTCAGGCAAAATAATAAATCGTTCGGCAGTTTACAAGATTACAACAGTTGAACAAACAATGATTGGATCCCGTACCAAGATGAATAACAAAAGAACAATTTATAACATGTAAAGTTGCGATTCTTTTTAATATTCTGAGGTAGAACATTGTCATGAGAGAAATGTTTGTCATGGATGAAATGTTTGATTGTCATGGATGAAATGTTTGCCTGTCATGGGTGAAATGTTTGATTGTCATGGGTGAAATGTTTGACTGTCATGGGAGAAATGTTTGATTGTCATGGGTGAAATGTTTGACTGTCATGGGAGAAATGTTTGATTGTCATGGGAGAAATGTTTGATTGTCATGGGAGAAATGTTTGATTGTCATGGGAGAAATGTTTGATTGTCATGGGTGTAATGTTCGTCATGGGTGCAATGTTTGCAGGATTCTTGTAATGTGTGGTAAGAATCGCCTATGAACTGAGGGAAGACGAGAGAAATGATGATGATGATGGTGGCGGACATGGGGCAAGTGAAGATGGTGTGTGTGTTGATGATGATGTTTACACTACCCTCAAGGCTTGTGGGTGAAGTGTAGATGGTGGTACCCCATCCTGTGTTGATGGTGTTGAGGTGGGGGGGGGGATGTAGGTTGGTGGCTTAGATAGTAATACCCCCCTTCTGTCGTTGATGAGAGAGAGAGAGAGAGAGAGAGAGAGAGAGAGAGAGAGAGAGAGAGAGACTATAACACCCCTGATGAGGATAATAATGAGAGACAACGGGTCGTGTTGGCGTGTGTAATTAGTGATAGTGTCCCCTAATTACTGGAGAGTCCTGGGCCCCTCATGCCTCCTCCTCCTCCGCCTCATTACTCCCTGCTCCCTGTAATAAAGGAGGCGCGGTCGTACACACACATCTCTCCCCACCTGGCATCATGTCTCACACCCGAGAGTCGTGTCCTGCTCATAAGAAAGCATCCATCTAAATTTCCTTCGCCCCTTTGAACACGACGGCGGGACGAGCCTTTGAACACGACGGCGGGACGACTCTTTGGGCACGACGGCGGGACGAGCCTTTGAACACGACGGCGGGATGACTCTTTGAGCACGACGGCGGGACGAGCCTTTGAACACGACGGCGGGACGACTCTTTGGGCACGACGGCGGGGCGAGCCTTTGAACACGACGGCGGGATGACTCTTTGAGCACGACGGCGGGACGAGCCTTTGAACACGACGGCGGGACGAGCCTTTGAAGACGACGGCGGGACGACTCTTTGAGCACGACGGCGGGACGAGCCTTTGAACACGACGGCGGGACGAGCCTTTGAACACGACTGCGGGACGAGCCTTTGAACACGACAGCGGGACGACTCTTTGAGCACGACGGCGGGACGAGCCTTTGAGCACGACGCCTGGACGAGCCTTTGAAGACGACGGCGGGACGAGCCTTTGAGCACGACGGCGGGACGAGCCTTTGAAAACGACGGCGGGACGACCCTTTTAGCATGACGATGGTACGCTCCTTTGAGCACGACGGTACGACGCTCTGAGCACGACGGTACGACGCTCTGAGCACGACGGTGTGCGACCCTTCATTATGACGTGTACAGTCCTTTGAGCACGACGGTGCGATCCGTCGCCACAGTGGTACGATCCTTTGGGACAGTTGGTAAAGCCCTTGAGCACGAGAGTACGACCCTTTGAGCACGACGGTCCCACCCCCAAGCACGACCGGCAAGACCCTTAAGCACAACGGTACGACCTTTTGAGCACGACGGTACGAGCCTTGAGCACGACGACACATGGCTATACCGTCGTGCTCATGGAAGGATTATACCGTCGCACCTGAAGGTTGTACCGTCGATCTCAGGGGGCTGTACCGTCGTACCCAAAGGTTGTACCATCGTCCTTAAGGGCTGTACCGTCGTACCCAAAGTTTGTACCATCGTCCTTAAGGGCTGTACCGTCGTACCCAAAGGTTGTACCATCGTCCTCAGGGGCTGTACCGTCGTACCCAAAGGTTGTTCCATCGTCCTCAGGGGCTGTACCGTCGTACCCAAAGGCTGTACCATCGTCCCAAAGGATCGGATTGTTATCGTCTAAGGTATGTACCGTCGCCCTCGAGGACCGTACCATCGTGCTCAAGGTCCATACCGTCGCCCTCAGGGTACGTACCGTCGTGTTGAGGGAGCTCAGTAAATGATACACTCTGGAACCCGGAACTACACGAGCGTAATATTAACGTCAGGTTGTCCACTGGCGAGCTCAAAATTGCTTGGGGCCAAGATTATAATCATTGCATTATTTTGATGCCATGTTTATGGCAAGTGGCATCAATTGCCTAGATCTTTTTTTTTTTTTTTTTCATTCTCTGCACTTTGATATAGTGTTCGCAGGAGGAGCACCCTAGTGATTAATTACTAATATTCGAATTATCACGTCGAGTTCATTATCGACCGAAATTTATGAGTGATATGTTGGCAGGATCTTAATAGCATGCACACAGGCATAGATCAGCACACACACACACACACACACACACACACACACACACACACACACACACACATACATTGTTCAAGATGTCGCTGGAAGAAGGTCCAGAAGCAAAGTAATGGAAGATGGCAAAGCATATCTTTAAGAAAGGAGACGGGGGAGCTGGGCTGAACCACAGACTGGTCTCTCTGGTATGTGTGGTCAGTTACCAGCGAAAGAGAAACTAACCAAGTGAGAAACAACACAGAATTTACGTACAAGAGATCTGGTGTAACCAGCCTGGAGGATTCTACGAGAGAGTGAGCTCCGTTTTTAGACCACAGATATGGATGGGTGGATTGCATTTTTTCTGGATTGTTAGAAAGCATTTGAGACTGTACCGCATAAGAGGATGGTAAAGGAACTAGATCTACATGCAAAAAATGAGGGATGAGACTCCTTCGATATATAGAATAAAATTCGATGGAAGGAAACAAAGGACACATGTGAAAGAAGTCTTCCAGAAATAGACTGGGGTCACAAGTGGCGTGCCGCGCGGTTCCTTGCTGGGGCCATTCCTCTCTTGATCTGTATGTAACTGACTCGCCAGAAGGACTGGGCTCTGCCTGACTATGTTTGCGGATGATGACAATGAAGGGGTCAAAGAATGAGGTGGGGTGAATGCATCAACGAACAAGGGGACTGTGACAAAGTCCAAAAGTTTGGGCCTGTGGCTGATGAAATTCAACCTGATTGAATATAAAGTAATGAGATACGACACAGCGAAAGAAGGCCTCGATACGACCGCTATCTGGCGGGAAATAAGCTAAATGAATCAGTGAATAGAATGGATTTGAGATTCGACAGTGCACCCAACTCGTCATCAGATCCTTTCCTTAGGAGACAATAATATCTGCTGGCAACTATCACAACAGGCCAAGATTTGCGCGAGCAGGAAGGAAGAACTCAAGGTTGTGACCACCTATATCAAGGTGTCGTAAAGCTTCACAATATAACATAAATACCGAAAATAATAACCCAACTGGATGCTAAATAGTGATGACTGGCCACAGTGGGTTGAGGACAAGCCAAGTTTTAACATAATCCCATCACAGAGGACGAAGCTCAGAAACCTTCCTGTGGAGTGGACGCAGCCGTCCCAGTTTCCATACAGAACACAACGCGAGGAGAAATGTAACGTGTGATCTCTGGAAGTGTGTTGAAGTACAAAAGAGAAACGAGATGAAATATAGAGCACACACGGCATAGAGTCTGGGGCACACAGATTGCCTGGCCCCAATCAAAGGAGGTGTATAGATTTGCTGGTCGGGGCAACACGGCGGGCTGCAGAAACAGCGAGTGGCTATGGAACACAGAAGAACCAAGGAACACATAACAGATTAGCTATCTCTTCATCTATCTTCGTTAACGTAGACACCTTTGGACCCTGTCTCGCAAAGTGGCAAGAGGAAGAGGAAATGCCCAGTTCCTTAAAGGAGTTATGAACCTGTTAACCTGCTACCTTTAACAGCCTTTAAATCCCTCATTGGATCTAACGAAGTCGACTGGACAATCTATAATCAACATGAAGCCCTTAATAGGACACTGGGCCAGAGGAGAGCCACAATGTGAGAAAATACTTTCCCGGTCACACGCTCGCTCACACGGTAAGTGGAATGAATTTCAGTGTATTCGAGAAAACGTTCAAGGATCTGAAAAAAAAAAAACTATGATAATTTTACATATGTTGACATCAAACGGAACTACCTAAAAATCTCTCCATTGAGAACATGGAACGCGGAGGATTGAATCATCATCGTCTTAGCGATTAGGGATCACTGAACGCCGCCATTCCATCATCAACAGATGTGATATTTAGAATCTTAGTCCCGGTAACTCCAGCCTCAGACCAGAGCTGTCTGGAAAGCCTGTGTGCCATTGTGAGAGAAGCCAGCGTCAAGTGAGTGTCCAGCACCCACTGACATACTACTACTCCGATACATTTTAGCGACAACATCCGTTTTCTTTGGTAAAACACGAGCAAGCCGGATTTTCGCGACGCGAATGGAAAATGTGAAAAGAGAGGAGGCC